>NC_057732.1:642030-736179 GCF_004010195.1 Chiloscyllium plagiosum | reverse complement strand
GCCCTTGCCTAGGCTGATCACACTCCTGCAGCTCCTCAATTTCTCGATGTCTTTTGGAGTTTCCTTTACTATTTCCACTAATCTCACTGGCTTCGCCTCTTTTACCACATCTTTTCCTGCAGTGCCTTTCTTTAACAACCAGCACCAGGACTTTCCGTCCTGTGGAAACATCAGAGGCCTTTCACCCCCTTAGGTTTCTTCTTTCGCCTGTAGTAAGCTATTTCCAGGGTGATCTACTTTTTCTTTTGCAGTAACGGATCTCCCCTTCTCCCAATTTCGATCCCTCACAGGATGAAATTCCTGTCGGATGCTAAATTTCACCTTATGCACCAATGCATAGTCATCTGCCATTTCTGCATCTCTCCTCACTTCTTGAACTTTCTGTTCATCCACATAAGTTCTTATCATCTCTGGAAGTGAGTTTTTAAACACCTCTAGAAGAATAGCACTGCTGCCTCACAGCGCCAGAGACCCGGGTTCATTTCCCGCCTCAGGCGACTGACTGTGTAGAGCTTGCACATTCTCCCCGTGTCTGCGTGCGCTGGTTTCCTCCGGTTGCTCCGGATTCCTTCCGCAGTCCAAAAATTTGCAGGTTAGGTGAATTGACCACGCTAAATTGCCTGTAGTGTTAGGTGAAGGGGTAAATGTAGGGGAATGGGTCTGGGTGGGTTGCGCTTCAGCGGGTCGGTGTGGACTTGTTGGGCCGAAGGGCCTGTTTCCACACTGTAAGTAATCTAATAGTCTCTCTTAGAGCCTCATATGCCTTGTCTATTTTTAAGGCCCACACCCATCTATCAAAATTGCTATGTTTAATTCTTTTGAATTCAATGTGAGTCTGGCCTGCTTCCTTCTTTATGTTTCTGAGCCACTGTCTATATGCTTCTGATACCAATTCATATGCATTCAAAGTAGCCTGTCTGACATCTGCATAATCCCTTGACCTATCATGTGACAGTGCCGCAAATACCTCACTAGCCCTGCCTACCAACTTCGTCTGAACTAGCGTTACCCACAAGTTCTCTGGCCACTCCATCTGCCTTGCCAATTTTCCAAATGAAATAGAAAATACTTTGACATCTTCCTCATCGAAATGTAGTAATGTTTCAACATGAGTGTATTCATCCCTACATTTTCTTGGATAGGCACATGAATGATAGTGCAATGATGGGTATGTAGGTTAGTTTGATTTTAGAGTAGGATAAAGGATCAGCACAACTTCAACGGCCAAAGGGCTCATACTGTGCTGTACTTTTCTATGTTCTATGTTCTCCCTTCATCTCCATCCTATTAATTTGACTTTCCTGACTAATTCAGAACTTCTGAACTCAAACCTCTCTTTTCTCTTTCTTCTCTCTCTTTCTTTGTTTTTTTCTCCTCTAATTCAAGCTGCTTCATCTGCAATTGAATGGTAGCCTTTTCCAAAGATTCAAATGGCCTTTCCAGCACATTTAAATGTTGAGCTATTTCAGTAATACCCTCATCTTTTTTTCAGAGATACAGCTAATCCCAGCTCCAGCTTGTTTGCCAATTGCAGCAACTTTTCTTTGCTCACCTTTTGTAAAACTTCTTCCACCCCAGAAAACAGTTTGTAACTGAAAGTGCCATTTCTCTTACTTTTGAGCTAACCAACTACTAGTAGCAAAAATTAAACAGATTTTCTCAACTAAATCTTATTTAAAGATCTAGGTCACTAAAAGCTCAAATCTGTTTAAATCTGTCCAAATCCATTCAGATCCCATACACGAACCACCCAGATCTCAGACACTAATGCCTAACCTGTTCCAATCTCAAATCTGAGCTTCCAATCTGCTCAAATCCCTGAGAGTGTCCAATCTGTTCAAATCCCAGCCAAGCCCCCAATTTGTTACAACGCGGAGTTCCAACCCCTTTGCAACATGCAGAGAAGCTTGCCTCACCTCATAATCTGTTAAACGCGTGAGTGAAAGAAAACCCCTGATTTTCACTATTTAAAGATAAATAAAATAACAATTTATTTTCCTAACTCTAACAGCGAAAACTAAACAACAAGTATTAACAAGCCTGAGCCCCCTTTTTCTTAACTAATCACAATCTGACCCCAACTCCATTAAAATGCTGCTCCAATAACATAATTACTAAATATTAAATTCACGTAATCTCTCAAAGTCCAAACATGCTGTTTCCTTGTGGTCATCCAATTCTGCTGTTTCCTTCCATCCTTCTGATTCTGCTGTCTTCTTCCTGGGCAGTCCTCTATGTGCTTTTTTTTACTGTGAGTATCTTTGTATAAAGAGCACTGTCTGGGAACAGGCTATTTTAGATCTAGTAATGAGTAATGAGGTGGATTAATCAGAGAACTTACAATTATGGATCCTTTAGGGGGTAGCGAACACAACATTTCAAATATATTTGAGTGAGAAAATCTCAGGTTTGAAATCAGTGTCCTGATCTTATAAAAGGGCAATTCCAGAGTTTTGAAGAAAGAATTGCCTAAAGTGAGCTTGGAAAAATAGACAGTGGGAAAGGTCAGTAGGTGAGCAGTGGCAGACGTTTAAGCAGGTATTCCATAACACTCAGCGCAAATTTATTCCAATCAGAAGGACCGAACAAGAAAGATGAACTACCGAACAAAAGCAGCCAAGGAGGATATTCAATCAAAATCCAAGACAGGAAAGCAGTGAAAACTCGTGGCTAGGGAATGGGATTTTTTTTTGGAACCAGTATCAGATGTCCAAAAAGACTAATGAAGATGTAAAGAATTGATTATGAAAGATAATGGGCAAGAAATATAAAAACAAACAGCAAGTTCTTCTATAGGAAGATAAAGAGAAACAGTATCTAAAGAAAGCGTAGGGCTCTTGGAGAATACAACTGGGAATGAAAAACAGACAAAAGGCAGATAATTTACACCAATAGTTTGCACTGGTCTTCACAGTAGGGGGACACTATAAATAGCCCAAAGGTAGAAGCTAAGCACATGGGAAAAAAAGATCTTGTAACGCTCTCTATCACAAGTCACCAGGAAATGATGGCCTGATTCCAGAGGTTTTAAAGGAATTAACTGCAGAGATGGCAGGGGGATGGGTTCAAATATTCCAGAATTCACTGGAAGTAATCTAGTGGATTGGAAAACCCTTTATCAAGAGCCCCACATCTGCCATTGGGAAAATTCTAGAATCCATTAGGAAGAAATAGCAGAACGTTTAGAAAGGCTTAACATAATCAAACAAAGTCAATATGGTTTTGTACAAGGGAAATCATGCTTAACAAATAAACCTGATTTCTTTGAGGATACAAGAAGCAGATTTGATAAAGGGGAACCAGTAAACATAATATATTTGGATTTCCAGAAGGCATTCGATAAGGTGCCACATAAATGGTTACCGCACATGATAGGAGCTCACAGTATTGGGGATAATGTATTGGCATGGATTAAAAATTTGTTAACACACGGAAGACAGAGAGTCGGGGGTTAACAGATCTTTCTCAGGTTGGAAAGACATAACTAGAGGATTGCCACAAGGATCAGTCCTAGAGCCTCAATTATTTACTATTGTCAGATCTGTGCTTTATATTTTGTGCTTTTAAAAACTGAGGTCTGAAATGAGAAAAATCTGTTTTAAAAATCAGTGTTTGAAATGGCGGCTTAATATTTTGAAAGCATGTTACATGACACCTATTGTGTAAACAACTACTTGAAGAAGCAGTAATTAAAAATCGAGTTACAGACAATTCACAGCCAAATGGCTGTATAGATGCAGAATTAATATGTTGATTGTACTGTGGACTGGTAACCAGGTTATCAATGATCGAGAGCTTATTGCCTGGCAACAACTGTGTGATTGGCTCTTAGGTAACTGAGCAGCTTTTGAGCCGGGAATGAGTTACAGAGAAAGAAAAGTGTTCAGTTCTTCCCCAGCTTAGGCATGGTCTCTCTGCTCTCTGCTGTCAAAATTCACTGTAATCCCAAGGCCTCCACTACATCCTCAGGCAGCACATTCCATACACACACCACCCTCTGTGTGAAAAAGGTGTCCTTAAGTTCCTTTTGAATCTTTCCCCTCTCACCTTAAACCTATGCCCTCTAGTTTTGGACTCACCTACCCTGGAAAAAAGACTTTGGCTATTCACCTTATCCATGCCCCTCATGATTTTATAACTCTCAAAACGTCACTCCTCAGTCTCCAGTGCTCCAGAGAAAATAGGCTGGGTCTATTCAGCCTCTCCCTACAGCTCAAACTCTCCAACCCCAGCAATATCCTTGTACATCTTTTCTGCACCCTTTCAAGTTTCACAACATCTTTCCTTTAGCACGGAGACCAGAATTGCACACAGTATTCCAAAAGTGGCCTAAGAATGTCGTATAAAACTACAATATGACATCCCATTTCCTACATTGACCAATAAAGGCAAGCATACCAAACACTTGCTTCACTATCCTGTCTATCTGTGACTCCACTTTCAAGGAACTATGAACATGGACCTTACATGTTATGAGGGTTACTGCCTCTTACAGACAGTGAGCTCCAGATTCCCACTACCCTCTGGGTGAAAATGTTTTTCTTCACATCTCCTCAAAACCTTCCTTACCCTAAACTTATAGCCTCCTGGTCATTGATCCCTCCATCAAGGGGAAATATTTCTTCCTGTCTACCCTGTCTATGCACCTCAGAATTTTATACATCTCAATCATTTCCCTTATCAACTGCCTCTGTTCCAAGCCAAACAACCCCAGTCTGTCCAATCTCTCTTCATAACTGAAACTCTCCAGCCCAGGTAACTTCCTGGTCAATCTCCTCTGCATGCTGTCCGCTGCTATCGTATTGTTGACACTATTGAGTTGTCAGAGACTGAGTGGTCAGTCTTCCACCATCCCTACATGAAGGTGAGGAATGGGACCAAAATCTCAGGATGGGAATAACTGAAGAATCACGAAGAACTCAAGACAGTATTCATTTGACCTGCAAGTCAGAAGAATGAGAGCAGCTGTATCATGGGGAACCAATACTCGCCATCCACAGAGGCCGGTATCCCATCACCGAGACACCCTTTATTTGCACACTAGTCCAGCTCCCTCCATGCCAGCTCTCAGTGTGTCAATATGCCTGACACTCCTCATTTTATCTGTCAGGCAGGGCTCCCTGATTGAACCAGATTAACTGCCCCAATGAGGAAACCCATACTCTCGCCTTACATTCATCCCAGGAACATCCGGATAATAAAGATACCTGTGTCAGATTTCTACTGACTGACTACAGCTCCACCTTCAACACTATAATTCTAACCAAACTAATCTCCAACTAATCTCTGCTCCGCTGGCTGCAACTGGATCTTCAACTTCCTGACCCACATTCCACAATCAGTGAGGGTAGGTAACAGCACCTCCTCCATGACAATCCTCAACACTCAGCCTCTGACTGTACTTCGGGTACACTCAAATTACATTCAAACTCCATCTCCAGGTTCACTGACAACACCATCACTGTAGGCTGGATAGCAAACAATAATGAAACAGAATACAGGAAAGAGATGGAGTGCTTGGTGGCATGGTGTAAAGATAACAATTTCACCCTCAATGTCAACAAAATTAAAGGGCTGATCATTGACTTCAGGAAGCAAGGAGAGCACACTCCTATCTACATCAATGTAGCTGAGGTGGAGATGGTCGACAATATCAAGTTCCTAGGAGTGAAAATCACCAACAATCTGTCCTGGACTATCCACGTTGATGAAGCAGTCAAGAAAGCACAGCAACGCCTCATCTTTCTTAGGAGGCTAAGAAAATTCAGCATGGCCACCAACTTTTATAGATGCACCACAGAAAGCATTCTATTCGAATACATCACAGCTTGGTATGGCAACTGTTCTGCCCAAGACCATAAAAAACTACAGAGTTGTAAACACAGCCCAGTCCATCACACAAACCTCGCACCCCATCCATTGACTCAATCTACACTTCTCACTGTCTCGGAAAGACAGCCACCAAAAGCACAGACATCTCCTACCCTGGTTATAATCTCCTCCAAGCTCTTCTGTTAGGTAGAAGATACAAAACCTTAAACACACATAGCAATAGGTTCAAGAATAGCTTTTTTCCCAGCTGTTGTCAGGCTTCTGAATTGACCTCTCAAATTTCAATCTAATGTTAATCTTTTTTTTTGTAAATATATTTATTAGCAATTTTTTTAACTTTACAAACATATAGAATTATTGAAAAATACAATCAATAACAAAAATCAGTATAATAAAAAGAAAAAAACCCACAAATTACAATATAACTACTGTCTACTAACTATTAACCTACTCTACAATACAAAACAAACCCTAACACTATGGTTAATCGTGTTTTTATTATCTTCTCTGCAGCCATAACATTGTATTCCTCTCTTGGTTCTATTACTGCAATGCACTTTGTATGAAATGATCTGCTTGTACTGTACGCAAAGCAGAACTTTTAACTGTGCACTGGTAGATGTGACAATAAAAATCAAATCAAAAAAGGTTCCACCTGGCTGAACTTGTTACAATCACTACAGACTGCAGCAGCTCAAGGAGCCTCCTCAGTTAGAGATAGACATTAAATATCAGTCTTCTCAGTGACCCTTTATAACAATGATGTGGAGGTGCCAGCGTTGGACTGGGGTGGACAAAGTTAAAAATCACTCAACACCAGGTTATAGTCCAATAGGTTTTATTTGAAAGTACTGGCTTTCAGTAACTAGTGTTCAATATACGATTTTAATTGCATGACACTGTGATCTTTTGCTATAAATTCTGTGTTGTATGGTCTTTCCCCACTAGTTACCTGATGAGGGAGCAGCCCTTTATAACAAAGCAGGGGAAATGAAAGGTTTTGACATCAGGAAATGCACTAGGTGTAATATCTGAAGGGTCGCCTCACCATCCCCGCCCTCTGGTGGCAAAAGACGGTATGGGCTGCCATTCCCACTGCCGCCCAACGAGTGGCGCTGCAGTTTCACAATCGCCCCTGGGTGTGGGGGATGGGCCCCGAGTGGGTGCAGGCTCTGGGTGGGGCGATCCCGGGAAGCAGGTATCTCGCTGGGGTCTGGGCCACAGCCGCTTCCAGGACCAGGCAGATTCCAAGCAGAATTGACCGGAGAAAGTGCACTCCGAGCTACAGCTTTAATAAGATTTTCTGGAGCTACTTTCTCAGACCTCGTGGCGCAACGGTAGCGCGTCTGACTCCAGATCAGAAGGCTGCGTGTTCGAATCACGTCGGGGTCATCACTTTTGTTTATACAATCTATAAAATATTTTTAAAATATACTTGTTTAATTACTTCATGCATTCTATAGTTACCTGGGTGTGAGGGATACATTCGAACACATTCAATAAATCTTTATTACCTATTTATATCGCTGTAAATTTATTTTATTCAATGATCTGCAGTCTCATGTTCACCTCCTGCAGGAATCTCTCCCTCATGACAAGGCAGCTTCAGATCTTGGGTCACTGCAACTGGACCTTTGATTCTGGTCAATGACACACGTCATTAACCCTAGACCCTGGTCACTGAGGCTGGACAGAAAACTGAACCCTTGACATTGACAACTGACACTGGAGGGTGGTAATGATGAAGTGCTTTTTAAAGAGTGTTAATGTTACCAGTTTAAAATTAAACTTAAAATTTGAGCTATTTATTGCTGGTATAATTATATAGAATGCAAAGTTCATACGTTTAGCAGCATGGCTACAGAAGGCACCAGACTAACGTAGTCCAACTGACATTGGATTATCTAGTGAAGAAGCTGCTGAGTACATCAAATGACTGAGATTTAAATAACTGTAGTTCTTAACACGTGATGGAGGCAAGGGTGGAGGAGGGGCGTTTAAGGAGATGTATGGTATTGGAGAAAGGAAGCCAGAATTTGTCAACTGTTCCCAATATATTTTTCTACCATTTATATTTTTTTTATTCATGTGACACTTCATGTTAAATTTGGTACCAAACTGGAAAAGCCTTCAAACATTCAATATGAGATGCCATTGGATCCAGGGAGGGGAAGGGGAAATTCCACAGGAGCTGAAGAAGTTAATAACTGTGCATGGTCTTGGGTCAACCTAATCTTCCAGCTCTCTGCTTTTGTGTCTGGGTTCTAGGATCATCATGTTTGCCAGTCAGTGCTTACTGCCAGCTAAGGTGTTGGATTTAATTATGTTTGTCCATGGCTAACATTTCAAAACAGGCACAGCTGTATGTGTTATAAGACTGACATCAACTGACTTGCAATCTGTATACCAGATGTGGTGAAACAGGCCAAACCAGCACAAGTTACAATTTGTGTATGTCAAGTTTCCAAATGTATAACATCAATGTCCTGAGAGCTCGCCACCACTGCATTCCCTTCCTGCCCTGCCCCAAGAACCACTGCACCCTGACTGAATCCATCGCTGTGACAAATCTTCGACGATTGCATCTGTTTGTGACCCTTCAAAGAGCTTTTCTGAGCAATTCCGTTGGCAGCCCAAAGTCATTTTAAAAGCCTTTGCATTAAAAAAAAGATATTATTTACTATAATTAACAAGGAAAGCTCTTAGTTATTGCAATGGGAATTGATTATCCAAAGTAGGGAGGTTATACAGGGTACAGCTTCACCTAGTGTAATGTAATGGAAGAAGCTGAGACAAGGTTTAGCACAGGCTGGTTGAGAATGAAAGGCTAACCGGTATGCTGTGGGTTTAAGGGGAGGTGTATAGTTGACAATGTGAACATTGACAGGGATATCCGGATGGTCCAGCCTCACTCTCCCGCCTGAGCCGTTACCCCGGGTTACGGCCCCGCCCATTTACTCCGTCTGTCCAATGGGAGTGTGCGTCAGTGCGGGGCCTGAGCCAATCACGGCCGATGTTGTTGGCGGGTGACGAAGCGGGAGTTCCGAGGCCTAGCGGGAGCTTGAGCCGCGATGCCCGAGTATCTGCAGGACCCGTCGGTGCTGACCAAGGAGCGGCTGAAGAGCGAGCTGATCGCCCACAGTGTGCAGCTGCCGCTCGGGGACCAGCGCAAAGATGTCTATGTGCAGCTTTACCTGCGGCACCTGACGGCGCGGAACAGCGGGCGCGGCGCGGACTTCTCCAGCGATGAGGAGGCGGACACCGGAGTGGGGGCGGCGGCGGCGGCGGGGGCGACAGCGGGGGCCCGAGGCCGGGGCAGAGCGGGCAGGGTGAGGAAGGCACCGAGCGGGGAGGCTCAGCTCGGTTCATGGGGCAACCGTTTCCCCCGAGTTCCCGCTTAGTGTCGGGGAATCCTTCATCAGAATCAGAAAGTGGCGCCAATTTAATCACCTCCCGCTCATGTGTGAAAACAAAAAAAGGAAGTTCTCCAGAGGCTGGACTCCAAAATGTAAACAAAGTGCTGGAGAAACTCCGCATCGGAGGAGAGAAATAATGTTAGCGCTTGCTGACCGGTTCAGAACTGATCTTTTATTTGAATTTATTGTCACGTGTACCGAGGCGCAGTGAAAAAGCTTTGTGTTGTGAGCAATACAATACAGGCAGATCATAGAGTTAAGTAGCGTAGATAAGTAAATAATAGGTAAACAGCGGCAAAAGCACAGGTACAGGCGAATGTTAAAATTTGAGACCATTCAGTATTCTAACAACAGTAGGGTAGAAACTGTTTCAAAACCAGCTGGTGCATGTGATGGAACGATTGGTGCATTGTCAGAAGTTCTGAATCCCGTTTTGAAGAACTCAGTGTTAACTCAGTTTCTCTCTCCCCAAATGCTGCCAGACCTGCTGAGTAATTCCAGCTTCTTTGTTTGTTCCGTAATTCTAGCATCTTGAGTATTTTGCTTTTTTTTCGTGCACGTTCAGCTGAGCCTTTTACTTTGCTATTTCAGTTTTGCTGTTCAGTCGCCCACAAACCTATGATAGTCCTTCCCACTTCTCAATGGGACACATTGCAAATATCACTGACCGTGACCCAATAAATGACCCGAGCGGTGAAATCCCAGAGTTTACCCGTTTGTGGAAAACGTGGACAATACTTGGCAGCTTGAGGGCAGCCAAAGAACATGTGGCCATTTGTTCCACAAGTGAAACATGAGGAAATGCTCAGATTGGGACTGTGGTCATCCAGGTCAATTATCTGTTTGCTGAACTTCTGCCCTGAAAGGTCTAATGTGACTATCTATCAATTAGCCTGACACCCCGATGTTATTGAATGCCACTCCACTATTTTGTTCAACTAGTTAGGTCCTCTCCTGATTCCATCCATATTTCTTGCTGTACCAGAGCATGTCTTTCAATTGTTTCACTTCCCATTCCCATATCCATACCCCACACTCTCACTGTGTCCTGATCATCCATCATCTTTGTGCTCATCTTTATTGGCTCCTGGCCTTCATAGAGTTATAATGATGTCCAAATTCTTGTCCTTGTGTTCAAGTCCTTTTAGTTATGATTTCTGTGTAGAAGGATAACTTATTAAAAGAAAGAAAACCAACAGAAGGAAAACTGCTGAGCAACTATCATGGGAGTACACTGACTAAAATTGACAGAATTTAAACATTAACAGGTGAAGAATATTTCAAACTAAAGGATGGATTTTTCTTTAAATAGTTGATACTTCAAAAGGTAAGCCACATTTCGTTATAAGCAGTCATGATGTCCTACACAATTTAACAATTGCGTCATCTTCATAAGACTATAAGAGGTAGGAATAGAAGAAGGCCAATCGACTGATTGAGCTTACTCCACCGTTTTGGGCAATCGTGGCTGATCTCATAATTCTGAACTCCACTATCTTGTCCTTTTCCTCTTTACCCTTGATTCCCTCACTGAATAAAAATCTGTCTGCTTTGAATATTAATGATTCTGCAGCTTTCTGCTGTAAAGAATTCACAGGTTGAGTTCCCTTTTGAGGGAAAAATAACCTTACCTGTCTTTGTCTCAAATAGCTTACCTCTGGTACCGAGATTATATCCTCTGATTATAGGCTGTCCCACGTGGGGAAACAACTTCTCTGTATCTACCCTGTCAAGCCCCCTAAAAATCTTGTATGTTTCAATAAGGTATCTCCTCATTCTTCTAAACCCAATGAGCATGAGCCCAGCCTGCTCGCCCTCTCCTCATAAGAAATTGTCTGCATGCCTAGGTCCAACCTAATGAACTTTATTTGGACTGTTTCTACTGTCTGTATATCTAAGGATAAGGGACTCAAAATTCTTCTTAGCGTTGTAAGGATAGGCTGGCACTTTTTCCCCTGGAGTGTAGGAGGCTAAGGGGCTTAGATAAGGTGTATAGGGAAGTCCAAAATTACAGGGCATAAGTTTAAGGTGAAAGATTTAAAGGAGACCTGAGGGGCAACATTTTCACAGAGAAGGTGGTGACTAAGTGGAACAAGCTGTCAGAGGTGGTAGAGATGGGTACAATTACAGCATTTAAAAGACATTTGAGTGGATACATGGATAGAAAAGGTTTTGGGCTGAAGGGTCTGTTTCCATGCTGTTTACCTTTATTACTCTCTGTGGTCTGATCACTAACTTGTAAAGTTTTTGGAAGACTTCCAAATTTTTATACTTTCTTTCCTTTGTAATAAAGCCAAAATCCATTTTCCCTCTTTAATATTCTCTGAACTGGACGCTGGCTTGATCTGATTCGTATATTTAGACGCATTTCCACCCAACCAGTCCCTCTGTTCTGCAGGTTTCTGCAGTCTTTCTCTATTTAAATAATATTCAGCTCTTCTTCCTACCATCCACATTTGCTACGTTGTATTCCTTCTGTGGAATTTTTTGCCCACTCACCTAACCTGTCTATATCCCTCTACAACACTGTGTTATCCTCACCGCTCCTCATCTGTTTTTGTGTCATTTGCAAAGTGGCGACTAGTAGGTTCACTCTGTCATCTAAATCATTATTGTATGTTGATATTATACTAACTGGAGAGGGTGTAAATGAGGTCAGGCTCATTGTGAGACTCTTTATAGTGACAGTATACTGACTGAGACATGTAAATGATTGTGGTCCCAACACCACAATTATTGACACTTCAATAATTACAGGTTGCAATATGAAAATTTCCCCTTTACCCCAATTCTTTCTTCAATTAGTTAGCCAGTCTTCTATCTCGTACTCTTCATAATTCAAACTTGATATTTGGGATCTCTCACTACCCAGTCAATAGATTTGGTAGCTGAAATGTGTTGCTGGAACAGCGCAGCAGGTCAGGCAGCATCCAGGGAACAGGAGAATCGACGTTTCGGGCATAAGCCCTTCTTCAGGAATGGAACAGCGCAGCAGGTCAGGCAGCATCCACGGAATAGGAGAATTGACGTTTCGGGCATAAGCCCTTCTCCAGGAATTCCAGCAACACATTTCAGCTCTGATCTCCAACATCTGCAGACCTCACTTTCTTCTCAATAGATTTGGTAATTGAGTCACTTTCACTAGCAGCTGGACTTTGTCCATATACCTGCGATATGGTTGACCTTGACAGGTGCACATCTGCAGACCCTCTTTTTTTTCTTGTGTTATGACAGTCCAGTTTTTTTTTCTTTTAAACTGATTATGACAGTTTCCAGTGCACATGAAGTACACTTACTGTGTTATGTCTTTGTAAGGCATCCATTAAAATCAGTGCCCATTTCTAAAACTTTTCCTTGTTCACACCTCTGTGTAAATTTCTGTTGCCTAACACTGATATAAAGCCAGTTCTTAATAGACGTTGTTATTACACTGTAATCCCAGTTTCACTGTTTATCTCGTTTGTTAATGGTAAACTTTGAATCTAGTAGCTGTAACCAACTGATAGAGCTGATGAATAGTATGCTGAAGTTCTGAGATTTTCAATAGCTAAGAAATGGGAGCAGAGGTAAGTCATGCAAGTCTTTTCCATCATTCTGTTAGATCAAAGCTGAACATCAAATTCAATTCTACTTTCCTACTTTTTTTTTAGCTGGACCACATTTGGAAATATGGTCAATTGAGATGTAAACTGTAACTATTTCCAGGGGCATGCTGGACTATTGTTGGATATACTCCACTGAGTCTCTGGCAGAATTCTCTGGTAAAAAGCTGCATGTGATGAATTGTTTCCCAAGACCAGATGTTGTCATAAAGCAGCTGATATTGTAATATTACTTCCTATTTTGAGGTTCTGTTGTGACTTGCTGAAAATCTCACAGTTGTTGATTCCACTAAATTGCCTTCAAACTGCATTGATAAATATTCCTAACAAATTCATTGCAAGGATATTTTGCCTTGAAGCTGCTTTGAATAAAAAATTAAAATTGCCAGTGAAAGTCAACACACTATCTTTCCTGTTTGTAGATCAAAAATTGGAATTTGCCAATTGTCTTTCAGTAATTTCCTGTTCTTTGCAATAAATGCATAACTCCAAGTCCAGGAGCAGGGAAATATTCAAAGGCTTCTAATTATTAATTATTAATTAACCAGCTACATTTATCCCTTCTACCATCTTCTGAGTATTCCAGTCACCTTATGAATTATTCAGCTACCTCGTTCGTTTCTCTTGACTCAAATTGTAAGGTATGACAGCAAAATCTGGGTCAAAACACTATTTATCAAAGAGGTAGACTAGAATGTTTAGCAATAAAGAATTACATTTTAGTACCTGTTTCATCTTTATTGCCTGCTGAAGGTGAAATAGGAAAAAGATTTGGAGGAGATGTAGAATTCAGAGCTAAATTGACTATTTTCATTCACTCAAGATGCTGGCTTGCAAACATTTCTTGTCTGTCCTTAGTTGGCCTTGTGAAGGTGGTGATGAGCTGACTTCTTGAAATGTTGCATTCCATGGTAGCCCCACAATGCCCTGGGGGAGGGAATTCCAGGATTTTGACCCAGCAACAGTAAAATCAAGTTTTGCCTCAGCACTGACAAGAGCGAAATTTAAGGTGATTAATAAAAGCAGTTTAAAAAAAGTAACTCAAAGGACTGAAATTGGATAAATACCTAGAACCTGATGATCTACAACCTCATTCTAAAAGAGAAAGCTGCAGAGAAAGTGCGTACTCAGAGTATGAATTTGGAAAATTTTCTTATTCTAGAGAAGTCCTAGCGGATTGGAAGTTAACAAATGTAACATTGCTATTCAAGAAAGAAGAGAGAATAAGTGGAACTACAGGTCAGTTAGCTTGACTCACAGGGAAAGTGTTGGAATCAATTATAGATGAATTCTTAATTTACTTGATATAATTATAATCCACATTTCTAAGTCAGCATCTTTTTACAAAGAGTAATCCTGTTTGACAAAATTTGAATTTTATTTTTGAGGATAGACTAGTAGGGTAGATAACAGGGAACCAGTAGTTGTAGTGTACTTGGATTTCCAAATGGCTCTTCATAAGCTGGCATATGAAAAATTAATTTATTAGATGAGGATTCCTGGGTTGGGAAAGATGTAATTAGAGAATTGGTTAAGCAACAGAAAGTGGGAGATAAATGGGACATTTTCAGATTGTCAGGGTGTGGAGTTTTCAAAGGATCTGTGCTGGGGCTTAATGTATTTACAATCTATTTTAATGACTTTGATGAAAAAAAGGGTAATGTAAGCTTTTTGATGATTTGCTGGGTGCAAATGTGAGCTGTCAGGAGGACACAAGCTGCAGAGAGATATTGATGGGTTGTCAATTATGCCCCCCTTCAGTCATCTAAGGAAAACAACCCCAGTCAATCCAACTTTTCTTCGTAACTGAAACTCTCCATCCTGGTAACTCTCCTGTGCACCCTGTCCAGTGTAATCACTTCCCACCTATAATGTGGATTCCACAACTGTAAGCAATACTCTCGCTGTGGCGTAATCAATGTTTTAGATATTTTTAATCAACCTGTTCAGGAATGCTTTGAAACACCAGTGAAGCAGGTGAAACTTTAACCCAAGCATCCTGGCTTAGAGGTAGGGACACTACCACTGTGCCATGTTACACTGTTCCAGCATCACCTATCCTTCACCTACTAAAGGCAAGTATCCCATCTGCCTTCTGAGCCACTTTATCTCCCTGTCCTGCTAATTTTAGGGACCAGTGGGCCTACACACACTTTTGCACGGTCCTACTGTTCCAACGTGTATTCCCTTGCCTAGTTTATCTTACCCAAGCACATCACATCACACTTATCCAGACTGAATTCCATTTGCCACTGATCAGCCCATCTATATCCTGTAATCTAAGACTATCCTCCTCACTATTTAACTGCCTCACTAATTTTGTGTTTAATCCATAATTGTACTGATCAACCCTCCTACATTTGAGTCTAAGTTATTTATATGTACCACAACAGCAAGATCCACAACACTAATCCTTATGGAACACTATTGGACACAGTCTTTCAGTCAAAAAATGTGCCCTTCGACCATCACCTTCTACTTCCTACAGCTCAGCTAATTCTGTATCGATTGACCAAATTTCCTTGAATCCCATGGGCACCTACCTTTGCTATCAGTCTCTCGTGTGAGACCTTGTCAAAAATTTTGCTGAAGTCCATGTTGAATACGTCGAATGCATTATCCTCATCTACACCTGATTCCCTCTTCGAAATATTCAATCAAGTTGGTTTAATATGAATTAAATGGTCCAATTTTGCAGGGAATGTAGAAACAGAGGCTTGTCTGTGTATACCAACAAATTTCTGGAAGATGATTTAAGGAAAATAATGTTGCAAAATATATAAATCTGAAAAGAAAACAGGAAAGACAAGAACTACTGGATTACAATTCTGTTGGGGGTGCAAGAGCGAAGGGGTTTGCATGTATCGTGGGCACAGATCATTAAAAGTGACGGAGAATAGAGAGCAGTTAATAAAGCATAGTGTTCTCAGCTTTAATAATTGTGACATCAAGTACAGGAGCAAGGAAATGATGCTGAACTTGTTAAACTTTAGCTAGAATATTGTGCACAGTTTTGGGGGCCATATTACAGAGAGAGTTACACAGCACAGATATTACACAGCATCGGAGAGAGTGCAGAACTGGTTTACAAAATGGTTCTAGTGATGCATTTCATTGAGGATTGATTGAAGAAGTTGGGACTGTTCTCCTTGGAGAAGAACTGAGAGAGGCTTTCAAAATCATGAAGGGAATGGATAAGTAGATGGGGAGAAACTGTTTCCACTTGTAAGATGAACAAGAGGGCATAAATTTTTTTAAGATCCTTTAAAACTCCACAGGAATAGAGTCATAGTCATACAGCACAGAAACTAGTCCATCCCAACCATAATTCCAAACTAAACTAATCCACCTGAAGAAGGGCTAATGCCCGAAATGTTGATTCTCCTGTTCCCTAGATGCTGCCTGACCTGCTGCGCTTTTCCAGCAACACATTTCCATCTCCTAAACTAATCCACCTGCCTGCCCTTGGCCCATATTCCTCCAAACATTTCTTATTCATGTACTTCTCCAAATGTCTTTTAAGCATTGTAACTGTACCCATGTCCACCCCTTCCTCTGAAAACAAAGATCAGACATACTTTCAGAACAGTGCTTCAATCCGCCAGTGCTTCAATCCACCAGAAGACTGCAAACCCTTATGGTGTTAATGGAAAGATATTTAGAGTTTGACAGATAGTGAACATATGTGAGGCCTTTGACTTTGTTTTCCATTCAGAAAAATCTAACCTTAAGCATTTTTTAAAAAAATTAGCTCAAAGGTCATCAAGGTGGAGTAGAAAAACATGTTTAATTTCTTTCTCGAGGCGATTCAGAAAACAAGTCCACTCAGAAGGATTAAGTTTGTGAAACATTTAAGACAAAGGATCAGAAATAGGCCATTTGACCCATAGAGCAGACTCCGTCATTTAATGAGATCAGAGCTAATCTAATAATCCTCAAATTCACTTTCTATCCTTTTCCCCATAATCCCTGATTCCCTGAGCTTAAAAATTTGTCTATCTCAGCCTTGAGTATGCTGAATGACCCAGCCTCAACGCTGCAAGGTAAAGAACTCCAGATTCTCCCTCATCTCTGTCTTAAATGACCCACCCCTGACTCTGAGACTTTAGTTAGAAATCTGCAGATTATGTGAGAAAGATAAGGCTCTCAGCTTTGTGAAGAAGTTCATATTGACAGATTTGGAAAGGACTCATCAAACTGTCTCCACATGCCACAGGAAAGAACCTGAAAGGAGGCAGTTAAGTAGAACCCTAAAGGGCTGATGTGGGGGATAATATTTTTAGATTTGAGCCTCTGTGACAAATGATGTTAGGAGTCGAGTAAAAGGTGAAAGATTTATATGATGTGAAGAAAAACCAGAGTATACTATAAAAGTGATTGCAAATGAAGCAAAGGTGAAGTGACGAAAAAGCTTTCATTGAGTAAGGTTTTAGGGTATGGAACTCTGATGGGGGCAAGTTCCATTGAGAGTATTGGATGATTATTTAGATAAAAATGTTGTGCAAAAATGTTATGGGAAACATCAGATTGGTGCTACCGAGTCAGTGTAGGAACAATGGGCCAATTGCCTCGTCTGCGCCATAAAGATTCTGTGATACATAGCAGGTTAGTCATGATCTGTGGTGAGAACAGTTAAGCCTAGGTTTTGGATTTTAAGAATGAACTATACCTGAAATATTAATGTCTAAAGAATACACCTTAAAGTCTTATTCTCAAAAAAATAGTGTTAAAAGAATAGATGTTATGTTAAACTTTTCCCTGAGCTAAAGTGCTAAATTCAATTCTGGTCACCGTGCTTTAGGAAGACTATAAAGCCTTGGAAGAATGCAAAAAAGGGATACAAGAAGTTTAGAATTGATGAAACACTTCAGTTACATGGACTGTTGTTGCTCTCAATGCGAGGGTGTATTTAAAGGATTCTGATAGAATACATAAAGAGAAGTTGTTTTTGTGGACTGGAGGCTCGTTATCACAGGATGGAGATTTAAGTTAATTGACAAAATATCCAATGGAGAGAAGAGAAATATTTTTAAAACATTGAGTTGTTGTGATTCGGGGCGCACTGTCTGAGGCTGGTGGAAGCAGATTAATTTGTTTCCATCAGAAACAAGAAACAACTATGAAGCTATGGGGCAAGAACAGTACAAATTGTTGAATTTCACAGATTCACAGGTGCCAGTATTGGAATGGGGTGGGCAAAGTTAAAAGTCACACAACCCCAGATTATAGTATAATGGGTTTATTTGAAAGTACAAGCTTTCGGAGCACTGCTCCTTCGTCAGGTAGCTATTGGGGCAGGATCACAGGACACCAAATTTATAGTAAAAGATCAAAATGTGATACAACTGATGTTATGTATTTCATAGAGGCATTGTAGAAATGGTAAGGCCATACAGCTGTCTCTGTGGACTGTGAATCTGTGACTGTTCTTGTCAACAAAGTTATCTGACAACAAAACTTTATATTGTGCCAAGGACAAAAATCACACGACAGTAGGTTATAGTCCAACAGGTTAGCACTGCTGCCTCGCAGCGCCAGAGACCCGGGTTCAATTCCCGCCTCAGGCGACTGACTGTGTGGAGTTTGCACATTCTCCCTGTGTCTGCGTGGGTTTCCGCCGGGTGCTCCAGTTTCCTTCCTCAGACAGGTTTCAAATAAATCTGTTGGACTATAATCCGGTGTCCACCCCAGTCCAACACCAGCATCTCCAAATTGTGGCTTATATTGTGCTGTCAGATCTATTATCACAGGGAGAGCAGTGGAGTTTTTCTCTGTGATCTTCGGGTGCTGTAGTTTACTTCTGTACCATTCTGATCAAAAGGGTTGAGGGGGAGTGGGGAAGCAAAGCGTTCAACTACCACAGAAATTTCAAAAATGCTTGACCTGAATATTTCCATGTATGTCAGTATTTTATTTAATAGTTTCTTCCTTATACAGAAAGCCACAAAAAAGACAGATAAAACCACTGTGGAAGAGAAAGAATTTATCGAGGTGTCTGATTTGTCAGATGAAGATTTAAAAGAACAACTTATAAAATATGGATTTTCTGCAGGTCCTATTGTGGGTGAGTATTAATATCGAATTACACTGCTATTATGCAGTGAAAGGCCCATCTTTATTTACTAAGGGGTTAAAGATGAGAAAGCTATCAATTAAATATAATTCTTCAATCAGACAGTTGTTTGTTGCACCATCCAGTTTTTTCAAGTTCTTCCAGAGCTTTGTGGGCATCACGGTGGCACAGTGGTTAGCACTGCTGCCTCGCAGCACCAGAGACCCGGGTTCAATTCCCGCCTCAGGCGACTGACTGTGTGGAGTTTGCACATTCTCCCTGTGTCTGCGTGGGTTTCCTCCGGGTGCTCCAGTTTCCTTCCACAGTCCAAAAATGTGCAGGTCAGGTGAATTGGCCATGCTAAATTGCCCGTAGTGTTAGGCGCAGGGGTAAATGTAGGGGAATGGGTCAGGGTGGGTTGCGCTTCGGCGGGTCGGTCTGGACTTGTTGGGCCAAAGGGCCTGTTTCCACACTGTAAGTAATCTAATCCTAAGCTTTCACTTCTGTTACAACCAGAAGTCATTTCATGATGTAAAACTGAACAATTTGAATTCATGTTCCTTTCACCCTTCTCCAGCAGCTTATTTTCTTACATTTCTTGAAATTTCTTCCCATAATTTTCTTGATTATCAATATCACCATCTAGTAATATCATTCAGGCACCTTCCCATCAGTGTGAGCAGCCTGTGTTCATAACTCAGACTCCAGATTTCCACTTGTACGAGTATATCATTCATCAGTTCATGAGTTGTGTCTTCCGTTGATAGCTAATGTACATATTTCCTATTGGAAACTGCATGTTCAGGTGTTGAATGCAACCTGTGAGGCTCCCTTTGATTATAAAAGTGTTTTTACATGCCATTCCACTGATATCATGGTTGCAATCACAGAGGTCACTTTCTACCAAAATAGTTTTGGTTACAGCCTTTAAGTGGCTCCTGAGTAGTATCAATTTGAACATGCCACTCCTGCTATGATACTACTCTTCATATAAAAGCACAATACTGTGGAAACCTGAAACAAAAACAGAGAATACTGGAGAAACTCTAGATCTGGCAGAATCTGAGGAGACAGAAACATTTTGAGTCTGATGTGACTGTTCAGAACCGAGACCTGAGACTTTTCAGTTCTGAATAGTCATAGTTCTTCATCAATCTCTTTTTTTTTTCTTCCATTCTTCATACTTACCACAGTGTGTCCTGTCCTTTTTTTTGGAAAGCATTTGTCACTTTCAGCAAAGAAGTTGTAAAGTAACTTCCTGCGTACTAAGTTCAGATCTGCTTACGTGTGGGATTCACCCCTGCATGTAAACACTGTGTAGCTACCAAACAGGAATCATGAAACATTGTGGTAAAATTAATATCTTTATTGCAATAGTACTTTTCAGAATCCTCATTCTACCCTAACCTCCCATGTAATTACCAGTCTATTTCTTTTGTCCTCATCATATCAGTTCCATCCCATTCATTCCTATACAAGTAGTTCTTCCATAATGTGATGGTCATGTTCTTGTGTAACCCTGCATTATAGAAAAATTGCATTTCTAGAAACCATGCTTAAAAGTGTTGGCGATGTAATCACATTACAGCCAATACACATTTTAAAAGTTTGTGCTTTAAAAAGTGTCCCCAATTCATTGATCACATTACAGCAAATTCATGTTAACGAATCATACATTATAGGAGCATGACCTGCACAAACCCCTGCATTCCACCCCTCCCATGCATTGAGAGTAATGGAAAATTTTCCCTCTTTTTTTAGTTTCTGATGACTGGTAGCCCCACATATTTGCAAACATTTGGGGGAGCAGCAGAATGCTGGATATGTATTATCTTGTTTCACGGTGGCATTGTGTTAGTACTTCAGTCTGAGAAACTAGTAACCATTCCTTTAGAAATACGTTTTGTAATCTTCAGGTGGTGCTGAATTTGAATGCTGAAATTTGATTGCTAATCGGGAAAGCTGGAAATGCTTTATTGTTGGCATAAAATCAGATTGTTTAATTCTACATAGTAACAACCTGGCTGCCACTCTTGGAATCTAGCTAAAGGAGATGGTTAAGAGCAACCTGATGGAAGCAGCCTGTTTCCTTTAGGAGAAATAGTATTAGAATACTTTTATAGGAATAGTCTACAGGCTTCCTAACAATAGTTGTTTAGTAGGACTGAGAATAAATTTTATACCTAGTTACCTTTTTGTACCTAAAATGGCACAAAGGTCTGTAATGCTGAACTTTTCATTTCTTTATCTTTCTAACTTATTCCTAAGAATCTGTTCCTAGGTACCATAAGTGGCAACTTTGGAAACTTTAAACTTTTGTACTCATGTAAGCACATGTGACAATAAACATAATTCCAATTCTAAAAATTTGTAGAAAATGACACCATGTAAGAAAAACAATACATTACTTATGGGTGACTTGAATCTTCATGTAAATTAGAATAGCTGGATTGGCAGAGGAAGCTATGTAGAAGAGTTTTGAGAACAGTTTTCTAGAAATGTTTGTTGAATGAATGAAAGAATGATTTATGATCACATATACCTAGGGAGATAGTGAAAATTGTTCTGTCACCCCAATCTGGTGCCATTTTGAGGTACAAAAGAATAAAAAGAAAGTATTTAGAGTTCAGCTGGGGTCCTCAAAATGGCTTCAGGACTTGGTTCCCACTCCCAGCCTGCTACAGCCCCCACTCTGGGCACCGACACCACCGCGGTCAATAACCTATCACTGAAAAGAATCCACATTCCAAGCCTACTGCAGCCAGAAGTACCTACTGCACCATTGCTGCAGTCGATGCCCTGCTGCCATTCCAGGAGTCCACGTATTAGACCTACGAAGCTCCCCTATCACTGCAGCTGACACCACTCCAGACTCCCTGCAACGTCAGGACAATGAGACAGCTGGTCTGGAGTGGAGGGGCTCAGTCCCAACACTACTTACCCTGACGGTGCCACCATCTTGTGGATCCTACCAGAGATCAGGCTGTTTTGGATTTGGTGATGTGTAATGAGGCAGGTTTCGATAAATAATGTCAAAGTCAAAGATCCCCTAGAAAACAGTGACCATATTATTAGTAGAATTTAGCATTCAGACTTGATGGACTGAATGGCCTGTTTCTTATCCTGGATCTTATGGACATACCTCATCTCCAGTCACTGCCAACTTGTGTGAAAATTAAAAATCACAACACCAGGTTATGGTCCAGCAGGTTTATTTGGAAGTACTTAGCTTTTGGAGTCCGACTCCTTCATCAGATAGCTGTGGAACAGGATCGTAATGCACAGAATTTATAGCAAAAGATCACAGTGTCATGCATGCAACTGATATGATATGTTGAATAAACATAGATTGCTGTTATGTCTTTCATCTTTTAGAATGGGTTTCAAGTTTCAGTTCATTAATATATAAATCTTAGAACTTCATTCAGATCATACTCTCGAGACAACTTAGGTTTTATTAAGGTGACATCGCAGCTCAGACAATGCATTAAAGGTGTGAGGTTAGAGTCAGTCTATTTTCATTATTCAATCCAAAGCACTCTGCTGCCGACCAATACTAGTGAATATGGGGTTAGTGCAGACAACCAGTGGTTGTATTTTTTTAAGAACATATTAAGGAGTTGCAGGTGTTCACTGTGTGAAATATACCTGATATGGAGATGTTAAAGTCTAGTAATCTGACTAAAGAGAAAAAGAGCTCTAATTGGCATACAGTTACTCTTTCCCTTAACCCTGTTTCCTAGCTGAAACGCTATTATATATCCTTATAGGTGCTGTCTCTTCCAAATATGCTGATCACTTGTACAAAACAGTACCTTTTTGTGTTGGATGTTTTACTTCTGTTATCATGCTTTATTGTACTTATTTGAGGTATTGAATCAGAAAGCTGCAGATAATGAGTAACATCCTAATTCTCTCCCTTACTGATGTTGTGCAGCCACCACAAGAAAGGTTTATGAGAAAAAGCTGGAACAGCTGATGGACCAGGGCTCAGTAAATGAGGAAAATCAACCAAATGGGAGCACAGATTCTGATCAGTACAGTGACACGGAGGAAGGTGAGTAAACCCAGCTTATTCACAATTGTCTTTTGTAGCTGCCAGTTTAAATAAAAGAAGATGCTTTTTGAACTTTTGCAGCTACTTTTGGTATCCATCACAAAACAACAATTGTCTTTAAATCCTGAAGCAAAGACAAATTGTTGGAGAAATTCAGCAGGTCTGGCAGCAGTTGTGGAGAGAAAGCAAAGATAATGTTCTGAGTCCTTCAGAACTCACTGGACTCTAAACATTATCTTTGCTTTCTCTGCTCAGATCTTCAACATCCGCTGTTTTACTCTTAAAACCCATCTCTCCAATTCTGTATCCTCCTGAGTTTGTAATTATCGAAATGAAATTAAATGGAACTGAATCTTCATTTTGTGTTGAGGATAAGCAGGAACCAAACTCAGTTGAGGTGTATTGACTCTCCCCTGATCCTGGTTTGACAGGAAGGAGCCTTTCCATTACAATCTCCTCTTTATACGAATGTAGGTTGTTAAAATATTTCAGATTTACTTTTATTGAAGCGTCACTTCTAATGGAACTGCTGGGCAGTAACCAGTGTTTAGTTCAGGAGCTGATTCAACTGTAATTTACACATTTATTTCAACTGCAAAGAATTTTGAGTTCTTTGACACATTGTTCAGAGTTAACACATTACAAACTTTTTATCCTGTCCCATTTCCCTACCCTTGCCTTGCCATTCATTTTAATATTTTGCTGTCAAATATTTATTCAATTAATTTTTTTTAAAAAGAAAGTTTCCTCTTTATTCTACTTCAATTGATGTTTCTTAACAATTCTTTACAGAGGAACAGTCTCTGAGCCATTACACTAAGAGCTGGAGAAACAGATTTGCAGGAAAAATATTGAATTGTTAGAATTAGAGGAGTTATGATAATGAGATACTTTAACTACTTCAGTAATGAACAATATGTCATGAAGGGCAGAATAGGTACATGCATGTCTCTCTTGTTTTTGTGAAGAATGCAAGTTTCTTTAATCTCTTTTCAGAATGAAAGAGTTTGACTCCTAATATTGTCATGATGAATCTCTCCAATACCATTTTTCCTAAAACAAGGTGCCAGTAATTGATCACAGTATCTTAACTACAGCCTGACCAAAGTGATTAAGTGCTATCACAAATAAAGACACAAAATGTTGGAAATACTCTTGTCTTAGAGAAGCTTCAGCTCTGGAGAGACAACATTTTAACTTTATGAAATCAACTAATTGTTAATTGTATAAATGTTGGTATACTACCTTACACGTTTTCCCATTGCATTTGCGCTGTGTTCAACACCAAATTGTTTGATTGCTGTCTAAGATTCAGCTTGTTTTATTTCTGTGAGATAGTGAGCCCCAGCGAATTGTACATTGCATTGTTTCTGTAATCAAAGAGCAGAACCTGGTGAATAACACTTACTTGTCTTTTGATTATTCAGAGATTGTAACTGAAAAGAAGGAGCTGTTTACAAGCAAGACCAAAACTCCTGTAATAACCAGGCAGCGAAAAACCGAATATAGTTGGGTAAGTGATTTACTTGCATAACATTGTCAGTGTTTCACAGTCAAAAATTCAAATTATTATATATTTTAAAAATTAGACAGTGTAAAAAATTGATTAGTACAGCAAGCTTGTTTTAACCAGCACCTTAGGAACTGACACTCTCAGTAAACTATCAAAAATTATATACCCAAAATACCAGAAGTTTACTGTTTTATCCCAATATTCGCAATGTCCGGAGTAGTCAGTTGAGGGTGTGAGTGAGAAAGCTCCCATGTAAAGTATAACAGTGATGTGTATACATCCTGCATTATATTTCTATTACTTAATATATAGAACATAGAAGAATACAGCGCAGTACAGGCCCTTTGGCCCTCGATGTTGCGCCGATCCAAGCCTGTAAAGTATAACAGTGATGTGTATACATCCTGCATTATATTTCTATTACTTAATATATGTTTTTGCATTATAATATTTGAGCAACTGGTACCTCACTGGTTCCATAGGTACCAGTTAATAAAACGTTTGCTGCATTTTGAATTGAGCAGCATAAAAAACAGGAATTAGTGCTGAAAAACATTTCAAATAGTTGAAGTTCAGAAGAATTCGTACAGATTTGTAAGTGTTTTATAATCAACCGGTTCAGATATGTTATGACACAACTCTGGAGAAATGTGCGGTGACATACTTCTGGCGCAGATGGGACCTGAATACAGGCCTCCAAGCTGAGAGCTATGGACATTACCAGTGCCAAAAGATCCATCTGCATTCAATTTATATAGTGTTTTTTAAAAATGTTGAGCAAATCTATTGCGATCTCAGAGCATAAAATAGCTTATGGGCAGTTTGTTGATGTTTTAATGAAGTACTTGCGGCTGTAATTGAACAGTTTGCTACAGCAATGTGCAAGTTCTCTAAAGAATGGTTTAATAGTCGTATTGGACTGTTTTTGCAGAATTGAACGCAATTGAGATTTAACTGCTACAGCATAAATATTCCTGATGTTATGTCATCAGGATCCAGAAATGACTCTTGATGATCTTAATGCATATTCAATTTTTAAAAATTCTTTCAAGAGACATGGGCATTGCTGGCTGGCCAGTCTTTATTGCTTGTCACTACTTGCCTTGAGAAGGTGATGGTGAGCTACCTTCTTGAACTGCTGCAGTCCATGTCCCGGAGATGAATTAGGGAGGGAATTTACAGCCAGTATTGGCTAAAATAGCATCTGCTAAAATGGAAGACAGGAATATTCATTTCGTAATCTGAGCTATTTAATAGAGTATTCATGCTCAACATGCCTGTAGCAATCCTCATTAACACACTCAGTGCTCTCTTCTCCTTCGGCCCTCTTGCGCTAACCTAATGGAGAACATACAGTGCAGGAACAGGCCCTTTGGCCCTCCAAGCCTGCGCCGATCCATATCCTCTATCTAAATCTGCCAGCCATTTTCTAAGGATGTATATCGCTTTGCTACCTGTCTAATCATCTTAAATGACGCTATCATTCCTGCCCCTACCACTTCCACTAGCAATGCATTCCAGGCACCAACCACCCTCTGCATGAAGAACTTTCCACGTATATCTCCCCTAAACTTTTTCCCTGCTCACTTTGAACTCGTGACACCTAGTAATTCAGTCCTCCATTCTGGGAAAATGTTTCTTGCTATCCACGGTGTCTACACCTCATGATTTTGTAGGCCACAAAATAGGAGGTCTCCCCCCAACCACCACCTTTCCAATGAAAATAATCCTAATCTACTCAACCTATCCTCATAGTTAGCACCCTCCATACCAGGCAACATCTTGGTGAATCTTCTCTGCATTCTCTCCAAAGCATCTAATTCCTTTTGATAATGTCGCAACCTGAACTGTACGCAGCATTCCAAATGTGACTGAACCAAATTCTTATACAATTGTAACATGACCTGCCAACTCTTATACTCAATATCCTCTCCAATGAAGGAAGGCATTTCTCTGTACATAGATTTTTTTTTTTCCCCAGGACTTTTCCATTTACTGTATAGTTCGCTCTTGAATTGCATCTTCCAAAATGCATCACCTCACGTTTATCTGAATTGAACTGCATCTGCTATTTCTCTCCCCAGATCTCCAATCTATCTACATTCTGCTGTATTCTCTGACAGTCCCCTTCACTATCTACTCGTCCACCAATTGTAGTGTCATCTGCAAACGTGCTAATGGTGCAACCTACACCTTCCTCCAAATCATTTATGTATATCACAACAGTGGTCCCAGCACAGATCCCTGTGGGACACCACTGGTCACAGGTCTCTATTTTGAGAAGCTCCCTTTCACTACTACTGTCTCCTGTTGCCCAACCAGTTCTCTATTCATCTAGCTAGAACACCCTGGTCCCCATGCAACTTCACCTTCATCAGCCTACCATGGGAACCTTATCAAATATATTACTAATGTCCATGTATATATCTACATCCCTCCTCTCATCAATCAACTTTGTCAGCTCTTCAAAGAATTCTATTAGGTTCGTAAGACACAACCTTTCCTGCACAAAAACCTGCCTATCACTGATAAGTCCATTTTCTTCCAAATGGGTATATATCCTATCCCTTTGTATCTTCTCCAGTGGCTTCCCTACCACTGATGTCAGGCTCACCAGTCTGTAATTATCTGGATTATCTGTGCTATCCTCCTTTAAACAAGGGGACAATATTAGCAATTCTCCAGTCCTCTGGCACCTCCCCCATTTTCAAGGATACTGCAAAGATATCTGATAAAGCCCCAGTTATTTCCCCTCTCGCTTCCCTCAGTAACCTGGGATAGATCCCATCTGGGAGAAAGTGAGGACTGCAGATACTGGGGATCCAAGCTTAAAAATGTGTTGCTGGAAAAGCGCAGCAGGTCAGGCAGCATCAAAACAGAAGGAAAATCCTTCTCCTTTGATGCTACCTGACCTGCTGCGCTTTTCCAGCAACACATTTTTAAGCCTAGATCCCATCTGGTCCTGGGGACTTGTCCACCTTAATATCTTTTAGAATACACAACACCACTGTGTTGTGTATTCCTCCCTCCTTATGCCGATTTGACCTAGAGTAATTAAAGATCTATTCCTAACCTCAAAGTCTGCCATGTCCTTCTCCTTCTCCTTGGTGAATACCGATGCAAAGTACTCATTAAGAATTTCACCCATTTCCTCCACTCCACGCATATTTTTCCTCCTTTATCCTTGCGTGGGCCAACCCTTTCCCTTGTTACCCTCTTGCTCCTTATATATGAATAAAAGGATTTGGGATTTTCCCTAACCCTGCTCGCTAAGGATATTTCATGACCTCTTTTTGCCGCCTTAATTCCTCGTTTCAGATTGGTCCTACATTCCCAACATTCTTCCAAAGCTTTGTCTATCTTTAGTTGCCTAAACCTTATGTACGCATCCGTTTTCCTCTTAGCTAGTCTCGCAATTTCAACTGTCATCCATGGTTCCCTAATCTTGCCATTTCTATCCCTCATTTTCATACGAACATATCTCTCCTGAACTCTAACCAACCTCTGTTTAAAAGCCTTCCACATATCGAATGTGGATTTCCCTTCAAACAGCTGCTCTAATCAACATTTCCCAGCTCCTGCTGTATTTTGATATAGTTCGCCTTCCCCCAATTTAGCACTCTTCCTTTAGGACCACTCTCATCTTTGTCCTTGAGTATTCTAAAACATATGGAATTGTGATCACTATTCCCAAAGTAATCCCTCACTGAAACTTCAGCCACATGATCGGGCTCATTTCCCGTGCTCGAGAAAACCTCCTGGATGCCCCTACAAATTCTGCTCCGTCCAATCCTCTAACACTAAGTGAATCCCATTCAATGTTGGGAAAATTAAAATCGCCTATCACCACCACCCTGTTGCTCCTACATCCTTCTGTAATCTCTCTACATATTTGTACCTCTATCTCACATTCGCTGTTGGGAGGCCTGTAGTACAGCCCTAAAATTGTTACCGCATCCTTCCAATTTCTGAGCTCTGCCCATATTGCCTCACTGCTTGAGTCTTCCATAGTGCCCTCCTTCAGCACAGCTGTGATATCTTCTTTGACCCGTAATGCAACTCCTCCACCCCTTTTACCTTCCTCTGTATCCCACCTGAAGCATCAATATCCTGGGACACATAGTTGCCAATCATGCCGTTCCCTCAAATTAAGTCTCAGTAAACTTCAACCCAGGTTTCAAACACATTCAGCGCATTACTCAGTGATAGGTAGACTAATTACTTGTGGATGTATTAAAATATGGAGCATAATTTGTTGGTGCATGCAATAAAGAGATATATATATATAAAAAATGTAGCCTTTCCAACATCCTGATCTCCCAAAGTTGTTTACAACTACTTTTCAAACATGGTCACTATTGTAACTGTATCTAATGTGGCAGTGCATTTGCTCACAGCAGGGTTGCACAAACAGAAATGTAATATACGATCAGATCTTATTTCCACTTTTGGGTTTTGACTGACCGGTAACTATGTATCTGAGCCACAATTTGGTTTGCAATTAGTCTAAAGAGGCTACTTGTATTTTCTGAAATAAATACAGAAAATGGAGGATGGGAAATGTTTCTGGCTGTAACCGGCTGATCCTTTTTTGAGGTATTTTAGGTGTTGGAGGTGACTACCTCGAATTCCAGGAGGAGCAGCAGTTACTGTTTTATATGCTGTTGCGTTGTTTTGGAATTTTGGAGAAAAAAAAATCAAAACAGTAAAGGGAGAGGAACAAACAAAGGCAGCACATGGTGAGGTCAGTACAGGAGAGAGTGAGCGAGAGAGAAAGAAATTCACATTGTTAACTGACACAGCAGTGAACCAGCACAATTGCTGCCTTTGCTGTTTGAATTCGGAGTGTGGACATCGGAGTGTGTCTGGGAAAATTAACAAACAGTGAAATTTACAACTAATCTTGGAGGAACCTGTTTAGGAGAGGTCACAGCACAGAAACAGATAAGTGAATATTTTTAAGTATGGCCTTACAGTAAGTCTGCAGTGGTGAGTAGAGTGGGTTCTTTCTTGATTATATGCTTTATTGAAATATGTCTCTGATTAAACTCAAAAGTTTAAGCTGTAAGTATTAAGTTAGCCTGGAGCAGTGTTTTACAGAGGAATAAGACAGTGCTATTTTCTGGGTCTATAGATTGAAAGAAGCAAAATGGCCTTTAGTAGAGCGATATGCTCTTGTCGTTTGTGGGAGTTTAGGGAGAGTTTACTCTTACTGAGGATTATATCTGCAATAAATGTCGTTGGTTGTGAATCCTATTAAATTGAATGGATCGGTCAGAGAGACACTTAGAGACAATGAGGAATTTACAAGAGCAAGGGGATGTGATGGATGGTAGTTATAGGAAGGGAGAAAAGTTGCAGATACAGTAACATAGATGGGTTAATTCCATGAAACGTAAGACAGAGGTAGATAGATAGCCACAGAAGGCTCCTGCACTATCCCCATTTCAAATAAGTATGCTGTTTTGGAAAATGTAGGGGGTGATGGATTCTCAGGGGATTGTGGCACAAACAGCCAAATTTCTGGTATTGAGACTGACTCTAATGCAATACGTTGAATTCCAAGAGATCAATTGTATTACAGGACTCTCTAGTCTGAGATGCAGACAGACGTTTGTGGCCAGCAGCAAAAAATCAGAATAGTGTGTTGCCTCCCTAATGCCGAGATCAAGGATGTCACAGAGAGGGTGCAGAATGTTCTCAAGGGGGAGAGGGACCAACAGGAGGTCATTGTACACATTGGAACCAATGACATAGGAAGGGAAAAGATGAGATTCTGAAGGGAGAATATAGAGAGTTAGACAGGAATTTAAAAAGGAGATTCTCAAGAGTAGTAATATCTGGAATACTCCTGGTGTGACGAGCTAGTGAGTGTAGGAATAAGAGGATAGAGCAGATGAATGCGTGGCTGAGGAGTTGATGTATGGGAGAAAGATTCACATTTTTGGATCATTGGAATCTCTTCTGGGGTAGAAGTGACCTGTACAAGAAGGACGTATTGCACCTAAATTGGAAGGGGACTAATATACTGGCAGGGAGGTCGTGACGAAAGAGATCAACCTGAGACTGGTACAGTTGGGAAAAGGAGCAAGACGAGATTAGGTTAGGATATCTGGTCGGCGTGGACGAGTTGGATCAAAGGGTCTGTTTCTATGCTTGTATGTCTCTATGACTCTACAAGCGATCAGGGCAGGCAGGGACAAGGCAGAGAACAAGGTAGGACTGATAGATTAAACTGCATTTATTTCAATGCAAGAGGCTAACAGGGAAGGCAGATGAACTCGGGGCATGGTTAGGAACATCTGACTGGGATATCATAACAATTACAGAAACATGACTCCGGGATGGACAAGACTGGCAGCTTAATGTTCCAGGATACAAATGCACCAGAAAGTACAGAAAGGGAGGCGGGGAGTGGCATTTTTGATAAGGGATATCATTATAACTGTACTGAGGGAGGATATTCCTGGAAACACGTCCAGGGAGTAGTTAGGGTGGAACTGAGAAATAAAACAAAGGGATGATGATCTTATTGGGATTGTACTATAGACCCCCTACTAGTCATAGGGAAATTGAGAAACAAATTTGTAAGGAATTTTCCTGCTCCTCGGATGCTGCTTGACCTGCTGTGCTTTTCCATCACCACTCTAATCTTGACCTTACCCATTAACCTATCAGAAGAACTTACAGCATTTACAGGTTTTTCTCTATATTATATCAAAGATGATGTGATGGCCTTGTGGTAGTGTTACTCACTAGTAATCCAAAATCTCAGGCTAATGCAATCTGGTTGACTCATAGCTTATCCCTCATCAGTCAGAGGACAGTTATGAGTGACAGCCTTGCCAGCGGTATCTATATCACATGAACAAATTTTTAAAACAGAATAGTTAAATGAATAACTGATTAAAGGATAAACATTTAAGACTTTAAAAAAATTCAAGTTGTAGAAGCCACAATTTAGTGAATTAGTGAAATACTGACTTGCTAAAGCTGATCAGTGTCTTTACCTTAAAGATATAATTGGATGTGAAATCACCCACTAACCTGTTTGGGGATGTTTGAGTTGTTGTCATTTTGCAGCTGACAGAGACAAACATGTAGTAATTTATGTAACAGTCACTTTTATCTAGGTAAGAGAGTAGCTACTGTTAAAGGTTTCTAATGTGTCCATATTACAATATAATGCCAAATTTGAAAATTAAAAATCAAAACATAAAAGAAGTTGGCACTGGATATCATCACTGGTATTGAGTATAGAAGTTGGAAAGTTATGTTAGCAGATGTACGAGATGTTGGTGAGGCCGCATCTGGAGGATTGTATTCAGTTTTGGTCAACTTGCTTCAGGAAGGATATTATTAAACTGGAAAGAGCACAGAAGAAATTTACAAAGATGTAGCCAAAACTCAATGGTGTGAGTTATGGCAAGAGATTGGACAAGCTAGGACTTTTTTCTTTCGAACGTAGGAGACTGAGAGGGGTATCTGCTAGAAGTGTATAAGATCATGAGAGGCATGGATAGGGTGGATGCACTCGGTCTTTTTCCCAGCATTGGTGAATCTCACACTAGCAGGCATCAATTTAAAGTTAAAGGGGAAAGAATAAAAGGGAACCCGAGGGGCAAGTTTTTTACACAGTTGGGTGGCATGCATATGGAATGTGCTGCCAGCAGAAATGGTTGAGGTGGATACATTAACAACATTTAAAAGGTATTTGGGCAAATAAATGGATAGGAAAGGTTTAGAAGGATTAGAAGTGCAGGGAAATGTGGTTAGCATGGATGGACATTTTGGTCGGTATAGACCAGTTTGGGCCAAAGAGTCTTGTCTCCATGCTGTAGGGCTCTGACTCCAGAGCATTTATAATTCTGGTTTCTATTGTGATACTTTAAGATTCCTTTTGTTATGTTATATCTGATATGGAGAAGTAACCACTTCTAATCAGTTAGACTTCTTAAATGACCTCTTCTGGATTCCAAACATTGTTAAAGTTGAAATCTATTGATCCCTCTGTAACTGCGAAAGAAATTAGATCACAGTTGTAAAATTATTGGAATTAATTTTACGAATCTTTCTTTACCGTGCTTGTGACATGTGAATCTGATGAAGAATGAGTTAAGTCCCATTCTCCTCATAAACTGAACTAGATCACTGCATTTTGAAAATATCGTGTTTTTCTCTCTAACTCCAAATTCTATATCTGTTAATTAGTCCTGACTTGGTATATCTACAAATGCCACATATAAGTTTGTTTTTAAAAATGAGATCACAAAGGCAGAGTAAGTTGTCATTTTTAAAATTTGCTTTATCTCTTCCGTTCTGTCTCCTTATTTTGCCTACCGTAAGATATTGGTGAAATCTATTTTGTCTGTACTGTATATTATTTGTTGCTGGTTTCAGCATTGCAATACATAACCATTTATCCTTGAACTTGAATGGTAGGCTGTGAAATTTGAGGGTTATCCATAAACGCACACTAAACTGTAGGAACTTAAATATTTAACTATGATTGACAGGTATAACAAGTAGGGAAACCTGACAATGATTCCAGTTTCAGGATCATTTAGTAACTCTGAAATCATTTTGTTTGTAAATACTGTTTTAATTCTTTGCCAGCTCTAATTGGGTGTTGAAACATTAATTGCATGTAATCATTATATTCATTATATCTTTGTTGTCCATTATTTTAATTTTCTCTAACCTCATTTGGTTGCACTTTGTTATTTACCTTTTTGATTTGAATACAGCACTTTATAAAATTGCCCAGTCTTTCATTGGGATTGAAGATAAATGTAAATAAGCTCTAGAAGTGAAATAAAAAGAAACAGATCCTTTATGTGTGGTTTGGTGCGTTGGTGTTCAAGGAAAGTAGTCCTTAACAACTCATTAGTTAGGAATTAACTAAGACATCTGTGAAGTTTATTTCTTTCAGAAGTGTTGATGATGTGTTTGTGCAGGGCTTAAAAAGCATATCAGATGTTTTTAAAAATGTGTATATATTTTGCAGAAAAATTGAAGAGCTCCAATCTCTCTCTCTCATCTGCAGTTGTCATGATTAATACTAGTCCTGTGTAAAGGCAATTGCTGAATTCTGCTTTATTAGAGGGAAAACAATTTTGGTTTCCTTCATGCACCAGAACGCTTGAGTTGGTATGTGGAGTAACTTCTGTAAATCCAAATAATTATTTTCTGCAGGAAAAGCAGAGAGCAGATGGGCTGCTTAAATAAATGCCAGATAATCAGCTACCCTAAACAAATGAAAAGGCAAAGAAAAAAAACCAGGAAAGTAGGCAACTCCTGTACCACAGAGTAGATTCTCTCTCTATCTCTGTCGAGTTCTGGGTCTTTTAGTTTCTATCATTCTAAAGCCAGTTACCACAACTAAACCTTAAATGAAAGGGTTTCTATTTTCTTTATAGGTGGAACAAAAGGAAGTTGTGAAGGACAATATGCGAGAAGACATGTTCCCTGATCAGGCACCAACACCTACAGGGATCAGGTAGGATGGGGACTGCTGTACCTAAAATGGAGTATCTTTACAGAGGTTTCATTTCACAGAATCTCGGACTTACTAAAGAACCCCTCTACATAAGAAGAATTGGAAATTTATGACCAATTCCAACAGAGACTAGGAGTATTTTCTTCTCTGAAGGCAGTCAGCCTGTGGAATCCTTTACAGCAGACAGCTGTGCTAGTTAGTTTGTTAAATATATTCAAGACTGTAATAGAGTAAGTATATCAAGAGTTTAGGGGGATAAGGCAGGAAAGTGAAGTTGAAGATTATCAGATCAGCCATGATCTCAGATGGATTGAATGGCTACTTCTGATCCTATGTCTTATGGTCTTAATTCATAGGGTTAAGGAAAAGAGGGAACTTTTCAAATAGGTTGGACTCTACATATTCTGAGCTGAGACAAGGACTCTGGCAAATCCAGTAACTAGACTAGTTGGTAAAACTTTAAACTACTGACAGGCAAAAAGGTTTCTGATAAAGGTAAATTTATGAATCTAAAGAAGAGACTTCAGTCTATAAAGAGAGTAGAGATTTGGAGAAAATCAAATAAATCATGTCAGAAAAGGCCTACAGAAATTGGGCACTTGTGTCTAAGGATACAGTGCAAAATAAACAGCTAAAATTCAAGGTGTTTTTTGAACTTATGTACCAAAAATGTATTAATGCCAGAAACATAGATAAATGGGTTTGGTCCTTTAGTCTTTGCTGAGACCTGATTGTATGGTGAGTTGGGAATCGGGTACTCCAAAGTGTTTCGCATTTTTAAACAAAAGGCAAGCTGAGAAAGGAGATGGAGTGCCCATGGCAATAAAACATGAGGTGAAGGTATTAGAGAGGAACATAATCTGGAAAATCAGAATGTCAGTTATGTATGGCTGAAGCTATGAAATAAAAGCCCAGAAAATCTATTGATCGGAGTAGGATATACCTGTCTCCTTTCAGGCAATAGTAGTTAGACTATAAATCAGGAAATTGGAGCGTAATAATGGGAATGAAATAATCCTGGAGGATTTGAACACTGAGTAAACCAGATTGGCAAAAGGAGCTTATGGGGTAAGTTAATGGAATGCATTGTAGGCAGTTTCCTAGGACATGATTTTAAATCTTCTGTATTCAAGTAAAGGAACATAGGAATTAGGAGTGGGATTAGGTAATTCAGCCCTTCAAGTCTGTCCCAACATTTAACATCATCCTAACTGATCTTATCCTGGTCTCAACTCCATTTTCCTGCCTGCTCCCATGTCCCGTTCTCCCACTTTCCATCAGGAATATATCCATTTCTTCCTTGAATCTGTTGATAGATTTTGTCTCTATTGCGCTCTTGGGCAGTGCATTCCACAAATTCACAGTTTCTCCTCATCTCAGTTTTGAACCAACCTCCTATCACTCTGTATCTATGGTGTATTGTTCGAGACTGTCCTTTTTACAAGCCTAGTCAAAGCAAAATGTATTCCTAAACTCCTTAGCCTGGTTTTATTCTGATGAATCTGTCCTGTGCCTTTCCAAGGCCTATATATCCACTGGGGTGTGTTACTCTTCATAACCCAAATTGCAACTGTGGTAAGCTTATCATGTATTAAATGCTTTTATTCATTTCATTCTTTCTGACTCTTCATTAGTGCCACTTGTCGTAAACCAATCAGAGGAGCTGCTGGGAGACCAATTGAGTTCACTTACAAGGACGCACTTCCAAGGAGGCCTTTACCCAAAATCCAGCCAGTGACACAGGTCAAATTGGAAAAGAGTAAAAGTCCGCGTTCTGTCTCCATCTGGATACAGATTGTGGTGCTTCTCATCGTGGCATTATTTCTGCTCTTAGTTTATCAAGCGATGGAAACAAACAAAGGGAATCCATTCCCTGTCATTCCTGAAGGTTCCTCAAAATCAGCGGCTGGCAGTCACCAGTGAGCAAGATGGTACAGGAACTTTAACCATTGGTACATCCTGGAGTTCAGGTCTGAACGAACAGTTCTGCGTTCTTTTTACATTGGAACGGAGATTGAGGGTTGAGGGGTTAGCAGGAGGAAACTGAACATCTGACTTCTTAAAGATGAACTGTATCAGGTCTCTGTGCCATATAAGGAAACAGAAAATTCATTTTAAAATTACAGCCTCAAACATTTTGTAAAATATTTTTCTAAGTTCTGACTTTTTTCACACTTTTTAAAAACTGATACAATTGGCACAATGAGGATAACAAAGATTTGAAGAGATACTGTAGTGTGTTTTAAATTTTAAGTCATCGTCCATAAAGATTGTATATAAAGTCAGTAGTAATGTTGAATCTTTCAAACCTGTTGAGGCATGGATAGACTATTCTTGAGGCATAAGGTCAAAAGTCTGAGTTCTAAAAATAATGCTGTGATCTGTGATGTTAGTTGAACTGTGGTAAAATGAGGATTAAAATAGAATGAAAGTTTTCTGCATTACTGCTTAAAGCAGGAAATACATTTACTGTAGCAGAATATGTTTGAAAATAATGGCATCTTTCAGTAAGCAATTTAATTGGATAGAATTACAAATCTCATCATGAGCCTAGGCGCAGACTTATCAGGTTTTCTTCACCATTCGTTGCTCTTTTCAGTATGATGATTTCAAACAGCCATTTACAAATATGTATGTGCAGTCATAACAAAGACTTGTGTGTTTTAATTGTTTAGACCTGTCGTCTTAGAAGACCTATTTATTAGCAATACTAACATTCATATTAAAATAAAATCATTAAAATAATGATGACTGAGGATTATATATATCTTGCAAACAACATTTTATTTCTTGCCAACTAGCCAATCATCAGATTTGTTCAGCTAGTTTATTTCAACTCTCTTCGGGATTCTCCTCATTTGCTGCCATATCTTTGCAACTCCGTCTCCTACCCTGGTATTTCTGTCAGGCTTACAATGGCTAATCAGCAGAACCTACATGGGAATTGTTTTGAGCTGCATGCTCTGTTTTATTGGGAGATATCTGGTGTTACAAGCACAACTTTAACATACTGGTTCCTAAACACTAGGCGGTCAGATCTATTATTACATTGGAACAACCTAACTGGACGAATTACATGAAGTGATTTCATTGTATGCAAAGTGAGCAACTTATTCGATGGTGTGAAGGAAGAACAACTTCAAAGAAGTTTCCAGTACACGTGGGATGGGCTGGAGAGATTTTGAAATTCCTTCTAGTGCAATGCAGCAGAAAGAAAAGATCTGTTGGAAGGAGACGTAAACAGAAATCACAGAATCTTTACCAATTGCTGCTGTCCAAAAAAGACAACATTAGATATGATCCCAAATTATTGAACTCCGCATTCATTCTGAAAGGCTGTTGGGTGCCCAGTTGAACAATGAATATTGAATTTCATTACAGCAGTGTAGGTAACAAGCAAGCCCAAGTTGGAAATCGGTGAGGAGTTCAAATCACACAACAGGAAGCTCCAGACTGAGCAGAGGTGTTTCACAAATCATACAATCCCTACAGTGTGGAAGCAGGCCATTTAGCCTGAGTCCACGCTGATCCTCAAAGAGCATCCCTGCCAGACCCACCCTCCTATTCTATCTCTGTAACCTTGCATTTCCCATGACTAATCCACCTAACCTGCACAACCCTGGACACAATAAGCAATTTAACATGGCCAATCCACCTAACATGCACACATTTTACCTGCATTTAGTTACTTCCTTTAGAGGAAACAGCAGTATACAGCATCAACAAGTAGAGTGAGTGGCCAAATGCATGGCCGATATGGATAACTGAGAAGTTATCCACTTTGGCAAAAACAGGAAGATGGATTATCTCAATGACTCTAGGTTGGGAATGAGGAAGTGCATTGAGACCTGGTTGTCCTTAACACCAGTCACAGAAAGTAAGCATACTGGTGCAGCAAGTGGTGAAAAAGACAAATGCTGCATTGGCCTTTGCAGCAAGAGAATTTGAGTATAGGAGAAAGGATGTCTTGCTGCAATAGGATAAATAAATCCCTGGGGCCAGACAGGATATACCCAAGATTATTACAAGAAGTGAGGGAAGAGATTGCCACGCCTTTGACGATGATCTTTGTGTCCTCGCTGTCCAATGGAGTATCATCATCATAGAATCCCTACATCACAGAATCATTGTAGAATCCCTACAGTGTGGAAACAGACCCTTTGGCCCAAAACGTCCACACCAATCCTCTGAAGAGTAACCCACCCAGACCCATTCCCCTGCCCTGTTATCCTACATTTACCCCAGAAAATTGCATCTAACCTACACCCCTCCACCCCCGAACACTTTAGGAAATTTAGCATGGCAGTTCACCTCACCTGCACATCTTTGGATTGTGGGAGGAAACCAGAGCACCTGAAGGAAATCCACGCAGACACTGGGAGAATGTGCAAACTCCACATACAGTTACCAGAGGATGGAGTCAAACCCGGATCCCTGGCTCTGTCAGATAACAGTGCTAACTACTAAGACACCATGCCGCCCAGTAGTACCAGATGATTGGAGGGTGGCAAATGTTATTCCCTTGTTCAAGAAAGGGAATGGGGATAACCCTGGGAATTACAGACCAATCAGTCTTATGTTGGTGGTGTGCAAATTATTGCAGAGGATTCTGAGAGACAGGATTTATGATTATTTGGAAAAGCAGAATTCAAAAGTCAGCATGGCTTTGTGAGGGGCAGGTTATGTGGTGAATCATTTTAGCAAGGCATTTTTTAAGGTTCCCCATGGTAGGTTCATTCAGAAAGTAAAAAGGGAAATTTGGCTATCATTTTGAAAGTATTCAGCCTGGAGTTCGGTATCCAGTGGTGTACCACAGGGATCTATTCTGGGACCTCTGCTCTTTGTGATTTTTATAAATGACTTGGAATGGTGGTTTAGTAAGTTTGCCAATAACACCAAGGTTGGTGGAATTGTGGATAGTGTGGAGGGCTGTTGTAGGTTGCAACAGGGTATTGACAGGATGCAGAGCTGGGTTGAGAAGTGGCGGATGGAGTTCAACCTGGAAAAGTGAAATGATTCATTCCGGAAGGTGGAATTTGAGTGTAGATTACAGGGTTAAAGGCAGGAGTCTTGGCAGTGTGGAGGAACAGAGAGATCTTGGGGTCTGTATCCATAGATCCCTCAAGGTTGCCACCCAAGTTGATAGGGTTGTTAAGAAGGCGTGTGGTGTGTTAGCTTTCATTAGCAGGAGTTTAAGAACTACGAGGTCATGCTGCTTCTGTAAAGCCCTGGTTAGACAACACTTGGAATAATGTGTTCAGTTCTGGTCGTTTCATTACATGAAGGATGTGGAAGCTTTAGAGAGGGTGCAAAGAAGATTCACCAAGATGCTGACTGGACTATTTATGTCTTATGAACAAAGGTTGAGGATCAACTGGTTTTTCTCACTGGAGCGAAGAAGGATGAGAGGTGACTTGATAGAGGTGTACAAGATGATGAGAGGCCAGAGGCTTTTTCCCATGGCGGAAATGGCTATCACAAAGGGGCATATTTTTAAGGTGATTGGAAGGTTTAGGGGAGATGTCAAAGTTAGGTTCTTTACACAGAGAGTATTGGACACGTGGAATGCACTGCCAGCAGTGATAGTAGAGTGAAGTACATGAGGGACATTTAAGCAACTCTTGGATGGGCACATGGATGATAGTAAAATGAACGGAATGTAAGTTAGTTTGATCTTAGAGTAGGATAAAAGGTTGGCACAACATCGAGGGCTGAAAGTCCTGTACTATGCTGTACTGTTCTATGTTGTTCTATGTTAATTGTACAGTGCCTTGGTAAGACCATACTTGGAGTATTGAGCAAAGTTTTGGTTTCTTTATCTGAGGAAGAATGTTTTGGGTATGTAGTGAGTGCAGCAAAGGTTTACCAGACTGATACCTGGGATGGCAAGATTCTGACATGAAGAGCGAATAAATCGCCTAGGACCTATGTTCGCTGGAGTTTAGAAGAATGTGGGATAGGATTTCTTAGAGACCTATAAAGTTGTGCAGGACTATACAGGAGAGAAAAAATTGTCAAATAGAAAGAAATCAACTCCGTGTAGCAAGAGTCAGCTGAATTATGTATCTGTCAGGCATTCCTCTGACAGTTGAGTCAGTTACTATAAACATTGAGATAATAACTATTCGGGTCAGGTAGTGACTATAGTCTAATAGCTAAAAATAAACTGTCCTTTGATCCCAATTTGCTGTCAGCATGCTGTAATAAATTGATGTAGTACAGAAGGGGAGCTGGAATTTATTTGAAAGAAATAAACTTAGAGCTATGAGAATAGAGCGAGGTGTGGGACTGATTTGTCTCTCAACAGAAACTTTAAAACAGTTTTGAAGAAGGGTCAAAAATATAAGTTGCTGGAAAAGCTCTGCGTGTCTGGCAGCATCTGTGAAGAAAAACCAAAGTTAATGTTTCAGGTGTTCTGAGGAAGAATCACCGTACCCAAAGCAATAACTTTGATTTCTCTTCATAGATACTGCCGGACCTGCTAAACATTTCTAGCAACTTTTCTTTTTGTTTCTGATTTACAGCATCCACAGTTCTTTCAGTTTTTCTGAAGAAGCATCACTGGACTTGAAATATTAACTCCTGAGATCAGCTGAATATCTCCAACAATTTCTGTTTTTGTGGCAGCCACAGTTATATTATGCTGGTATGGAATTGATTGGCAACCAGCCTAAATTATTTTATATAGTCATTAATTGATAGATTTGGCCTTTGCTCTCATCCTTTTGCAAGTACTTTTTGGTTTCATTATTCTGCCAGAGCATCTCTCTTTATTAGTTTAAAGTCCTTTTTACAGCTCTGTTTATCTTTCCAGATATGGACTTTGGTCTGAGTCCATTCAGATGCAGGAATAGCACAAAAGCAAAATACTTCTGTTCCAAAAATATCTATGGTTACGTAGCTCTGCTCTTTCCTCCAGTGAGAGTTCAGTTTGTCTCTTTGACTTTGTTCATTTTCATTTGAATTTCCCTTCTTACTTTTGATGGGCTATCTAGGAAAACGCAGTTTCACAGTGTATCTCTTTCCATTGAACTGCCTGATGTCAATACATAGTGTCACGTCCTGCCACATGCACATTCTCAACTTGTCTTCAGCACTGGAAGATAGGAAGAGGAGGAATCATTGTCGTTGCAGCTCATCAAGCCGCCTCCACCATTTGATATAATCATGATTGACATTGAGCTTCACCTTTTATTTTCCTGCCTACACCTTATATCCTTCAACTCATTGACATAACAAAAATCTGCCCATCATCTCAACCTTCAATGTTGGAGCACTCACGACTGTCAGGTAGAGGTTTCTAAAAATTCACCTCCTTAAGTTGATTATTCTGCCCCTTCAGTTCAATCCTAGATGATCAATACTAATCCTGCCACATTGATCCCCTTATTTAAGGAAGCAGATCAAAGAAGGTTCACTCGAACGATCCAGAGTGAAGAGATTCTCAGGCTGAATAGGTTGGCGCTGTACTCACTGGAATTTTGAAGAATGATAGGTATTCTCATTGGGTCATATAGGATTTGTAAAGGGCTTAAGAGGGTAAATGCTGAGAGAATGTTTCCCCTCTTGGGAAAGTATATGACCAGAGGGCATAGTCTGAAAATAAGTGGGTGCCCATTTAAGACCGCAATGAGAATTTCTTCTGAGGTTTGAGTGTCTTTGGAATGCCTTGCCACAAAAAGCTGTGGGGCAAAGTCCTTGTGTATATTTAAGGCTGAGAATAGACAGACATGCTTGAGTCAAGGGTGATAAAGAAAATGCAGAAAGTGAATATTTGGCATATTGGATCAGCTGTGATCCTATTGAATGGTTGAAAAGGCTCAACAGGCTGAATGACACACTGCTGTTCTTATTCCTTCTGGTCTACACCTCTACATTCCATATTCCTCCAGCTGGGAAAAGAATCTGTCTTCTCTGCCTCCCCTCCCCAAAGGCCTATCCATAAGACGCAGTGGGGGGAGTGTGGTGGGACGAAATCCCATGCTTAATGATAACCCACTGTTGACCCTCACTCTTATACGGATTCTGCTGTTGTCAGCTCAGATTGTATGTAGCCAGAGCCAGAAGCAGGATTGGGTTTTAATTAAACTCAAGTCCTTAGCTTGGCCTTGGTCTTTCCTATCAAAAAAGGCAAAGGAGATTGTATTAGTTTACACTTTATGCTTATTGTTATTTGACAAACTGCTTTGCAATTCTTTTACTGCTGAATTTGTTTACTTTTGTGCCAAACCTCCTCATCTTGAAATTTGTTCACCATTCTTGAGTTAGAAGAGATTAACTAAATCCCCTGCATGTGCAAAAGTCGGGTGATGAGCTAGAAGCTCAGTAGTAGGAGGTACACGGTAACATCATCCCACCTGCAAATTCCCCTCCAAGTTACTCTCCATCCTGATTTCAAAGTCAACTACCATTCCTGCAATTGGGTTCATCCTGGAACTATGACATTGTGGGTCTACCTACAGAACATAGACTGCAGCAGTTTAAGAAGGCAGCTAGCTCACCATCAACCTCGAGGGTAACTGGGGGCAGGCAGTCCCTGCTGTAAGAAAGATGTTGTTAAACTTGAAAGGTTCAAAAAACATTTCCAAAGATGTTGCAGTGGTTGGGGACGGGCGTTTGAGCTTCAGGGAGAGACTGAATAGGTTGGCATGCTTTTTTTCCCCTGAAGTGTTGGAGGCAGAGGGGTGAGCTTTGAGAGGTTTATAAATTCATGATGATGAATAGCCAAATTCTTTTCCCAGAGTAGGGAGTCCAAGACTAGTGGGCATAGGTTTAAGATGAGAGGGAAAAGATTTAAAGGGGACGTAAAAAGCAACTTTTTCACACATAGGGTGGTGCACGTGTGGAACAAGCTGCCAGAGGATGTGGTGCAGACTGGTACAATTACAACATTTAACAGGCATCTGGTTGGGCACATGTATAGGAAGGGTTTAGAGGACAATAGGACTAAATCAGATTAAGATAGATAGTTGGACCCAAAGGTCTGTATCTGTACTTTATATCTCTGACTCTAAATGCAGTGTGGGACTGAGGTGGTGATGTGCTGGAGAGGAAGTGTGTGCTTTACCCAGAAACGGCAGGCTGACTGCGGCTGCGCCAGGGATTAATTCCGCCTCTAGGTCACATGCGCCGCACATGAGCCAATGATTGGGTTTTGCGTCACGGTGACGTAGTAAAGGACGCATTAATTAGCCGGAGGTCGCGGGGCTCGAGCTGCCGCCGCCGCCATCTTACAGAGAGCTCGGTGTTAACGGCCATGTACCCGAGCTCGCTGCTCGCCCTGTCTGGGGGAAACCCCTTCAATGCGCCCCGGTTCCAGCTCCTCACAGAGCCCGTCTCCCCTCCTACACGCATCGCCAACAAGGCCGCGCCACCCGCTGAACGGGTCGTCCCTCGCCGGAGGCTGGCCGCGGCCGCTGCAGCTCCCGCCATCACAGGTAATGCCCAGCGACTGGGGACAGAGCACCAGGGGGAGGTACAGGAGCAGACTGAGACTCCGGGCTGGATGGAGAAACGGGGGTTACAGTGAGGGGCCTGGTCCCCTGGATCGACAGGCCGCTCACTCCGGGGACCTGAGGCCTAGTGTGCCCTTGGCCGGGTGTGAGGCTGACCTCCGCGGGTTGATGCCCGCTATCGTTCCCCGGGGCCTGGCTCCACACTCACCTCTCTCTCCTTTCCCCCCTCCCCTCCCTCACACACAGAGCAGGAACAGTACAGTTGTGAGTATGGCTCGGCTCGCTTCTACGCCCTGTGCGGTCTGGGCGGTATCCTGAGCTGCGGGACGACCCACACGGCCGTGGTGCCCTTGGACTTGGTGAAGTGCCGGATTCAGGTTGGAGCATAATTCCTGTCCTCCCACCCCCACCAGAACTCCCTGGGGCCCGGCCCGGAGAGAGGGCGAGGGTGGTTGGCGGGGGGCGGGGGTAGCTGGTGGTCCTGGGACCACCCCCTTCGCCCTCTCTTGGTGCTGCATGTACTAACCGCATGGTGTGTCTTTGTGTCTCACTGACTGCAGAGGAGTACAGCTGCGAGTATGGCTCCGCCAAGTTTTATGCTTTGTGTGGATTTGGAGGTGTGTTGAGCTGTGGGCTAACACACACGGCTGTGGTGCCCTTGGATCTGGTGAAATGTCGCATTCAGGTGTGTATCCACGTTTTCAGCGAGCTGTACTGAGCTTGACTGCCAGCTCCCAGTCAGTGCTCAAACCGGTGTTGCCTTTCTGTCCAGCGAATAGCATGAAGGGTTGTTCCTGGTGTAAAGGTACCCAATACAATTGTGGTAGTGACAGTATTTTTGGCTAACTAGTGTTCATTGCAGGAATTATTGTTGCTAAGATTACATCACTTTACAGTATGGCTTGATTGTCATAAAATTAATTCTAAATCAAAAATGTATCATGTGTACTCATGAGTGCTATGAAAAGTTTACAAATTGCTATCTTGGAATCATTGAATCCTTATGGTGTGGAAGCAGGCCATACGGCCATTAGACTACACCAACACTCCAAAGAGCATCCCCACACTCTTACCCTGTCCCTGTAACCCTGTGTTTACCATGGCCAAGCCACCTCACCTGTGCTTCATTGGACTGTGGGAGACAGGGAGAATGTGTGTGGGGTGTTTGGCACAGATGATTGTGCCTAGCACGGATTCTTAAGTACAAATTCTTGTGAAAAAGTTAGAGAAATAAAGAAACATCCAGTATTTCAGCACTTTGTGCCATCTTAGTATGTAAGTATAAAATCATGAGAATAAATTAGAAAAATATATAAACAAATTCAGTAACAGTCTGCTCCAGCACCTAGCCCCCAGATTGCACCGGGCTTTGCCTCAAGGCTGGGAATCTGCACTGAGTATGGGATCCCGTAACTGAGTCTGAGATTACATGATGGCTTCACTTGAGGCTCAGAGGCAGGAGATAAGGAAGATGGGGGGGGGGGGGGGGGGTAGGTGAAGAACACAAGAAAAGTAATGGATGGAGTAGATGAAGTCTAGTTGAGATGTTTATGGGTTTTGCGAGTTAGTCACTTTCATAGCACATATTACTTGACTGTAAATGCTTCTTGTCCACCTGCAAAACCCCCTTCTCTGCCTGCCTCCTTGTCAGTATAGCGGTGCTTTGTGGAACTTTTGAGTACTCCAAAATGTAGCATTTTTAATGAAAATGAAGCTAGTAATGGAATCTTCAATATCGTAGGAGGCTGTATATGAAAGTCTGGTTACATAAGTAACTAGTTTCTCAAGAGTTCACCTTCATAGGCTGTTACACTGTTCCTTTCATGCCCAAGTGTGCAGGTGAGATCCTGTATAGGTCAAATGAGATGAATGGCCTTGACTTGGAGGCAATTGTTTAGCTTGAGGGAGACTGCTGCCTGCATGTTAAGATTACATCATCTTTTCTCTCCATCCCCAAAAACTCTTAACGTATTTATCCCAACTAACTAAGATAGCAGGCAGCCTTCATTCTGGGTTAACATTTACGGCAGGGTTTGAACATAGAGCTTGTGCTGAGTGAATATCATCACTGGGTCAAGCTGGTACTGACAGCATGGAAGACTGGCCTGCCTTGGTTTGATGGGTACAATGCATGATCACTCTTGACTTGTATATGAAACTGGCGAGTTTAATAGGATGAAGTGTGACTTGTGCTATCTTGTGTGAAATGATATTGTTAACTATGAAAGCGTTGAAAAATGCAGTTGTGCCAAGTTCACGTGCCTGTCTACCCAGTTCTGTTTGTCTTGTACAACTTGGATCAGCTACAGTACTGAAAAATAAGGGGGAATGTAATTAATTCAGTTGTCATTTGACTGCTAAACAGTGTGCAAGCCAATTTATGTTGCTTTGCTGGATTGGGTTTGTGATATACAGGAAATCTGGATTCTCTTCAGTGTGCAAGTTTTTTATTGCTATTTTAATGTTGATTCTCCATTCCTGGATGAAAAATAAATGGGAATTTTGTCTTTTACATATGACCTTTTTTGCGTTCTTGTGATTAGGTAGACCCTGGAAAATACCAGAGCATCTTCAAAGGGTTTTCTGTCACTGTGAAAGAAGATGGTATTCGTGGTCTGGGAAAAGGTTGGGCCCCAACCTTCATTGGTTATTCGATGCAAGGGCTATGCAAATTTGGTTTCTATGAAGTTTTCAAGAACATATATGGTGAACTACTAGGTGAAGTAAGTATTTTCCTAGAGTTCTTTGTTGCTGAGAGTGCGGCACTTTGTGCTCAGTGGGTGAAGATGAGTGTTATGCACACAAGATCAGCCACATTCATATAAAAATATTTTGTTGGGGATTTTTTTTGGATTTCTTTAAAGATAGAGAGGTTTGTGTTCTCTCTCATTGTGTTGTTGGTAATCGCGGTAAATAAGTAATGCTAAATATCAGTCGATAGTGGGCTGCTGGAAAAGCACAGCAGGTCAGATCAGGCAGCATCTGAGGAGCAGGAGATTTGACGTTTTAGGGCAAGAGCCCTTGATCGGGAATCCTTTTTGGACTCTTACACAAAACGTTGATTCTCCTTCTCGGATGCTGCCTGGCCTGCTGTACTTTTCCAGCACCCCACTCTCGACTCTGATCTCCAGCATCTGCAGTCCTCACTTTCTCCAATGCTAAATAGCAGAGGAACAATCCCATTGGAGTTTTGTGTGGGCAGAGATGAAGTCTTGTTGGGATAGGTGGGGAATTTGAGGCTGAAGATGTTGCCTCAGGAGTGAGAATCCAGGTAGTAGAGTTGAGTTGAACTGTCACGAAGGAGACTTGGAATTCTAGCAGTTCACATTAATTTGTTGCTGTTTGAGTTCTTCCTGTATGAAGTTAGATTTAAACTTCCATGCTCTGCTTTCTGTAATCTGCTGTAGATTTTACTAATTACATTAAGGGGCTTAGTTGGATTCCTGTTTGTGATCAAAGACCCTTCCTTCTGATTGAAGTAGGAGCAGTTAAGTTTGTAAAACACCACAGTTCTAGCCCACCGCCCTCATTCTTTAACCAAGTGCTGTTCAAGGTTGTGTTTTTGAATTTACAATCTCTGTGCTAAATATGTGACTGTGCATCAAATTTAACTCCACTAGCATTGATCCAGGTTTTCATGTAGGACCAGTCTGGAGCTGCAGTAAGAGTTGGAGTTAGTCATAGTCATAGATGTACAGCATGAAAAGGGACCTTTTTGATCCAACTCAACCATACTGACCAGATATCCCAACCTAATCTAGTTCCATGGGCCAAGTGCTGGCAAATATTCCTCTAAACCCTTCCTATTCACTACCCATCCACATGCCTTTTAAATGTTGCAGTTGTACCAGCCTTCACTATTTGCTCTGGCAGCTCATTCCACACACGCACCACACTGCGTGAAAATGTTGCCTCTTAGGTCCCTTTTATATCTCTTCCCTCTTGGCTTAAACCTATGCCCTCTAGTTCTGGACTCCCCCACCACCAGGAAAAGACTTTGTCCGTTTACCCAATCCATGCCCCTTGTTCCAACTTGTCTAATTTTGCCTTCATCTGTAGGGTCAAGGTGTGTTGAGTGTCTTGGTGCTCTGTATAGAATTGTTACAATGTGAAGATGTTATCATATTTCAAGTCAACAGACTTTAGATTTATAATCAGGAGTGGTATAGTGACTGAAGGCAGGTCAGTTACAGTACTCAATACTGGGCACCATTTGAGAATGAAAAGAATTTCCTTTTGAGTACTGAGAACTAATGATTGTATCTGTCCTATTGAATACACAATCTTTCTGTCTCACTCTAGGAAAACGCTTATCTCTGGCGTACGTCTTTATACCTTGCTGCATCTGCCAGTGCTGAGTTCTTTGCTGATATTGCACTTGCTCCAATGGAGGCTTGTAAGGTCCGTATTCAGACTCAGCCTGGCTATGCCAACACTCTTAGAGAAGCTCTTCCTAAAATGCATGCTGAAGAAGGTCTCTGGGCGTGAGTATGGGTTACATTTATTAAATTAAAAGTCAAACACATTTCCTTAGATCCATCTTTGGGGCATATCTGTTTTGCTCTGTTGGCAGAACTCATTGCATTGCAGTGAGGTTTTTCAGCTTAGTTATCAGATAGTCCACAACTTGTATGGTTGCATAGTCAAAGGTGCTTGAGTCATTGATGTGTGAGAATAATATACCTGCGTATTAGCCACATTGTTCCAATGTGAACAGTCTGTATTCAGCAAGCTGTTTTCTGCCATTGGAACTTGGCTGGTTTGCGGACATGAAAACAAATTTTGTTTTCAAGCCATATGTCTTGAGAGCAATGTCTACCAATAGGAGTCTAACTTTTTTATCATTACTTAGATGTCACAAAATTGAAACAAGTCCAGTGTATGCAGGCACGTTGGTGTTCCAAGTCAATTAATAGATTTCTCCTCACTAGAGGCATCATGTTTCCGGTCAATGAGCCTGCAGAATTCAGCCTTACCTTTGCCTTCAATACTGAAGGACTCTGCTTCTAACACATGACCTTCTTAAGGAAAATTGTTTCCATCATTTGTCTCAAATGGGCAATCCCTTTGTTCATGAGCAGTGACCCCTTAGTTCTATCTCCACAGTCTAAATCTCTTATCTGATGAGCTGTGTTTAAAAATCTCACAACACTAGGTTATAGTCCAACAGGTTTAATTGGAAGCAATACTTTTGGAGCGCTGCTCCTTCATTAGGTGGTTGCCTGAAGAAGGGCTTATGCCCGAAACGTCGATTCTCCTGTTCCCTGGATGCTGCCTGACCTGCGCTTTTCCAGCAACACATTTTCAGCTCTGATCTCCAGCATCTGCAGACCTCCCTTTCTCCTGATGAAGGAGCAGCGTTCCTAAAGCTAGGGCTTCCAATTAAACCTGTTGGACTATAACCTGTTGTTGTGATTTTTAACTTTGTACACCCCAGTCCAACACTGGTATCTCAAACTGATGAGCAGTGTGAGGCTTTGTAACATAGCTGAGCTTTTAAATGGATATTTTGAATCTTATCTAGCATAGAGAAAGATTTTGTCAATATAGAAATCTGAGAGGTGCTATGATATACGTGAAAGAAATAGCATTGAGAGAGGAGGTGTTAGTGGTTTTAAAATGCTTGAAAGTTGATAAATCAATTTACATATCCCAGGCTGCTATGGGAAGCATGGAAAGGTTATAACATTGTCAAATTCTCTATGGCCATGGGAGAGGTGCAGAGGACAGCTAATGGGATGAGTAAATTAGGAAATCTGACTAGTGAGTCTAACATCTGGGAAAGGAAAACTATTGGAAAATGTTCTGTGGACAGAATTAAGCTCTACCTGGCGAGGCAAAGATTAATCAAAGATAGTTATATGGCTTTGTCATGTCAAACAAATTTGATTGAATATTTCAAGATAACTGAGGTTAGTGTATTTGATCTAGTCTGGATGGACTTAACAAGATCTTTGACATGGTCACATGTGAAGTCTTGTTATTAACAACAGTTTATGGGATCTAACGTTTTGGCAATTGATTTTAAAATTTTAAAAGCATGGGATGACGATTGAATTGTGGTTTTTGCGATTGGAGGCCTGAGTCCAGTGGCTTCACAGGGTTCAGTACTGGGTCCTTTACTGTTGTGTATATTAATGATCTAAAATGAATGGAAGTGGTATGATTAGTAAATTCTAACGTGATATGAGATTTGGTGAAGTTGGAAATGTCGGAGAGGATCGTTAGACTCTGATAGAGATGGGCTGGTCAGATGGCACTATGGTGGTAAATGGAATTTAATCCTGAAAAGTTGAGAGGTGATCCATTTTTAGAGGACAAATAGCAAGCGGGTACACATTAAACTTTAGGATCTTCAAATGCAGAAGATCAAAAGAACCTTGAAGTCCATGGGTCTTTGAAAGCAGCAAGACAAAAGGCTTTTTTTAAAAAAAAAGCATGACTTCAATACCTTGATTAATGAAGGCAAGCATTTAGACAGGGCATTGTGAATGAACTGTATATAGTTTCGCTACAGTGTATTTTGTGCTGTTTTGACTGCCACGTATAGGAAGGGTGTGATTTTGTGGGGAGGGTACAGAAGAGATTTGCTGGAATGCTTCTCGGCTCTAGATTTTGGATGTAGAAGTAGGGGTTGGGATTTAAATTGCAGTGTCTTATCAAATTTATTGTAAAGCTTTCTTTATATGTGCACTTGCCAGATTCATTATTTGGCGAATCTGCTGTTTTTTGAGGTATGTTAATTTGACAATTATAGGTTTTCTAATTCAAGTTCTGTTTATGTAGATTAAACCAAGATTAATTGAGATGTGCCAAAAGAATGATTTGAGTAGAATGTGGAATTATTACAATTAGTTGGCATGAGAGCTTGAGTTTTAACAAACTTTATTACTCTTTCATTAGATTTTACAAAGGTGTTACCCCTCTGTGGATGAGGCAGATTCCCTACACGATGATGAAGTTTGCTTGCTTTGAGCGCACGGTTGAAGCATTATATAAATACGTGGTGCCTAAACCTCGTGACAGTTGTACCAAAGCTGAGCAACTGGTGGTGACGTTTATTGCTGGTTATATTGGTAAGAGAATTATTTGATTGTCTGGCATAAACATTTTAGCTATCCTCTGTGTACATGCTTTTGGTGCATTTGTTAATGCAATGTTGTTTGTAGATGCCTTCAGACATTGAGCCTCCTCCACATTTTGTCTTTATAACAATAAGAACAGTTAACCAGCACCACATGTTGTAGATGCTGGAATAACAGTTTTCAGTCTTTGCATTGAAATGTCTGCTGTTCACATGTTTTGATTCTGTATTCCTTTCTTTTTAAAAAAAAAAAAAAAAAAATTTTGAAATTTTCAATTGAACTTGATCCTTGGCAGCTTTTTGCAGAGAAAGTATGTGAGAAGGCCATTCCTCTATGCTATAGAATTGACCACTATCTGTTTCTTTCAGCTGGTGTTTTTTGTGCTATTGTATCTCACCCTGCTGACTCTGTGGTGTCGGTACTGAACAAGGAAAAGGGTAGCAGTGCATTACAGGTTTTGAAAAGGCTTGGACCTCTAGGTAAGCCATTGTTCTACATATCAAAGTGCAGCATTTCCAAATTCAACATGTGTAATCTATTGACCCCATTGAACATTTGTTTTTCAGGAGTGTGGAAAGGGCTTTTTGCCCGTATTATCATGATTGGCACTCTGACTGCCCTACAGTGGTTTATCTATGACTCTGTTAAGGTCTACTTCAGGCTTCCTCGTCCACCTCCCCCTGAGATGCCAGCATCGCTGAAAAAGAAGCTTGGGTTGATGTAAAAATGGGTGGACTTCATTTGTTGCCCTGGCTAAGTCAGATATGTCTCATAAGGCATGTAAAAGACCTATTTAATACTGAGAATATCATGTCTGTAATGTCATGTTGATGAAGCTTGGCAGTGAGTGCAGAGTATTCATCAACACCAATTCTGAATAAAGAACAGTGACCCAAGTTTTAGATGTGGTCGTTTATAATTGGTTTATTTAAACGTGATTGTGATTAAAACAAATCATTTCATTCTAGAAACTCAGTATTGGTGAACAGCTAAACCCACCTGCACTTTTTGCACCACACCTTTTTTAACTCAGTACAAAATGTTTCAAGCCTGTAGATATTAGTGATGGTGCCTGGGTTTGTAAATTTCAATGCCAGTAGTTTTAGATTTGGTTGGAACAGCTATTTAAAGTCAACACACTCCTTGGGTGCGTCTTTTGTGGGATGTCTGTTCTGCCTTGCTGGTGGTTCTTTTAACCCTGGTGTTGGGTTCTGCAATGTGCTGACAGCTCATATTTATCAACTTTAAAGGTTGCACATGGTAACCCATCCGTTCTGATGTCCGTGACTAGGCTGTTGTGTACCATCAGAACTTTGCTCTGTGGACATTTCACCAAAATTGATCTTGTTTAAATGTAATAAAATGAGATGTTCGCAAGCTATTCTAGCTGCTTAGTGACCCCATGACTCCATTGCTGGTTGTGCAAAATCCTCTTTTTTTTAATATATAGAAGTGTCTGCATCAAGAAATGACTGATCTTGACAATAAAATGGCTGTAACATTGCAATTCCCTGTTATGTTTGCCATTTCAAAGTGTTAAATGTTGAATAACCTGTCTTCTGCTAAAATGGAACCAAGAGACACTGATTTTGTACATGTTATTATTATAGATTCCACTCTTGGGTTTTTTGGTTGTTTTGGGTCAATAAGCATTAAAGAATATTTGCAACAGTCAATTTTTCTCATTTTACTCTTTTGAATGTGTTCACTTAATGATATTTCTGATATTAGTTCTAGTCTTGATTCAGGATTGGTTAACTTGTCTAGATTAAATGACGCTTTTTGGATTGGAATACTGTTAACTAAGTTGTGCAAAGTAAACATTTACTATATTAATTTTGAGGAGATGTCATGTATCAAAATTTTGTTCACAATATAAAAATAGGTGGAAATGCATGTCATGTGGGTTTAGTTGGGTGGGTGGATAAAAGCTTGACAATGTGTTTTCACAGCAACAATAGAACAAGATGAGGTCTTGCAGCAAGAACTCAGGAGAACTATGTAATAGAAGTAGGAATCTGAAGGTTGTTATCTCAGGATTACTCCCAGTGCCATGTGCAAGTGAGTACAAAAATGAAATAGGACAGATAAAGATGTGGTTGAAGAGTTAGTGCTGCAGGGAGGATTTTAGATACACGGATCACGGAGACTGCTCCTGAAGAAAGTGGAACCTGTACCAGAATGAGATGACCTTTTGTTGATATCAGTTTAAATTGGTTTGGAATGGGGCACAGAATAACATTTTAATGCAGAAGGTGGTGCATGTATGGAATGAGCTGCCAGAGGAAGTGGTGGAGGCTGACATAATTACAACATTTTGTAAAACCGATATAAAATAGGTAGGGTTTAGAGAGGGGTATGGGGCAGGTGCTGGTAGAAGAGACTAGATTTATTTACGATATCTAGTCTTCATGTGTGAGTTGGACCTAAAGGGTTTGGTTCCATGCTGTACATCTGATGCTATTTGGACATTTCACCCCTCCCTCCCCCCACTATAAATTGAGATAATCAGTATAAAAACTTTATGGGAGAAGATTTTGTGAAATGTATACAGGAAAGCTTGATATATCAACATCTAGATGGCCCTACAAGGGATGGTGCTGTACTAAACCTAATTCTGGACAACAAAATCCTCAGTTCTGAGGTGACAGTGGAGAGAGCATTTTATTGATAGCTACCACAACGGTTTTTCTCTTTGCACATGCAAACTAATTCCAAAGTCCTTTTTTGGGACTAAAGCAGAATCTGACCAAAATAGACTGGAAGCAGTTTTTTGAGGGTATATCGTTAGAAATGGGGATTCATAAAAATACTGGGGGAATGCATGTCTAACATATATTTCCTTTGGGCTTGTTGTTCCCACATTTTACCCTAAAGAACCTGGATATCTCTGAATGTTCCAGACTGGATTAAAAGGAAGAGAGGCATATAACAGTTAGGAAAGGAGCAAATCAACAGAATTGTAGGAAATGTGGGGAGTTCAATTAAACAGTTAGGAGAGCAAAGACAGCATTATAACAAGTGTCCAGAATAACCAGTGAATGAGTTGGGCCTATTAGGAAATAGTAGTCAGTATCATGCAGCAGAGAAACAGTTCCTTTGGCCCAACCACTCTAGCCAATATTCCTCTATATATCTTTTCTATTCATGTACTTATGCAAATATCTTTTAAACATTGTAACTGTGGGGGTGGAGAGGTCAGGTGGCTCAACACTTCAACTCCCCCTCCCACTCCACCAAGGACATGCAGGTCCTTGGACTCCTCCATCGCCAGACCATAGCAACACCCTGGCTGGAGGAAGAGCACCTCCTCTTCTGCCTAGGAACCCTCCAACCACAAGGGATGAACTCAGATTTCTCCAGTTTCCTCATTCCCCTCCCCCCACCTTGTCTCAGTCCCAAACCTTGAACTCAGCACCACCTTCCTAACCTGCAATCTTCTTCCTGACCTCTCCACCCCCACTCCAGGCTATCACCCTCACCTTAACCTCCTTCCACCTATCGCATTTCCAACTCCCCTCCCCCAATTCCCTCCTCCCTACCTTTTATCTTAGCCTCACTTTCCTCATTCCTGAAGAAGGGCTCATGCCTGAAATGTCAATTCTCCTGCTCCTTGGATGCTGCCTGACCTGCACTTTTCTAGCAACACATTTTCAGCTCTGATCTCCAGCATCTGCAGTCCTCAGTTTCTCTAGAACAAAGAAACAAGACTGGCTATTCTCCAGTCTTCTGGGACCTTGCCTATGTCAAAAGGGGATACAAATATCTCTATCAAAACCCCAGTAATCTCCTCCCTTGCCTCCTTCAGTATCCTGGGAAACATTCAATCAGGCCCTGGGGACTTATCAATCTTAATGTTTTTCCATACACCCAACATCTCTTCTGAATATCAACATGCTTTTCATTATCAACATATCTTACTATTAACCATACCTTCTTTTCTGGATGAATTCCATCATTTGTCTTTGAGTGAATTGATATTTTTCTTAGCTACCCCCGACTGCTAGTATACTTATAAAATGCCTTGGGTTTCTCCTTAATCCTACTTGCCAATGACATTTTTTGGTCCCTTATAAACTAGGAAGGCTATCATTTAAGTTCTTTTCTGCTTCCTTTATATTCCTCAAGGGCCTTGTTTGATTTCAGTTTTCTAAACCTTACGTGTGCTTCCTTTCTGTTTTGACCAACCTTTCAATATCTGTTATCATCCAGGTTTCCCGAATCTTGCCGTCCTCATTTTTCATCCTCACAGGAATATGTGGTGAACTGATAAAGAAGGTAAAAGCTCATGGGATCTAGGAAAACTTGGCAAGTTGGATCCAAAATTGTACTAGTGGCAGGAGACAGAAAGCAGTGATAAAGTTGTTTTTTGTGACTGGAGGCTGATATCCATTGGCATATCACGGGGAACCCTTGTTGCTTGTGATAGATGTAAACAATATAGATAAGAATATTGTGGGAGGGGAGATTGATAGGTAAGTTTTGCAGATGACACAAAAGGTTCGCCAGGAAGGTCACATTGAGGAGGAAGGTGTTGGGTTACAGTAGAATATAAAGAGATTGATCACATTCAATTTAATCCTGATAAATGGGAGGTGATGTGAAGAAATTTCTTCTCTGAGGGCAGAGAAGAAATATTTGGAATTCTCTATGTCAGAGTTGTGGAGGCCAGAACACTGAAAATATTTAAAGAGAAAGTAAGCTTTTGAAATATTGCAGAGTAGCAGACATGAATGAACTAGTACAAAAGGAGTTGAGGTCTCAGGCAGATCAGCCATAATCCTGTTGAATGGCAGGGCAGGCACAAGAGGATGTGCTAGCTGTATTAATTAGCTGATTTTTAGTATGTGCCAGGGCAGCTGAATGGATACTGGGACTGGGGACAGGAATACAGTTTGTGATTTGTTTTGCTTTGTTTCCCCGGGTCCATCCTTTAGCCTAAGACAATAAGAGTACCTGGATTTCTCAATGTGTCCTGCATGTCAGAAGTTTGACAAACTGCAGAACTGTGCACCAGCTATGTAAAATCATGCTACAGATAAGTAACTGAATTACATTAAACAGATCTCAATCCCATCAGATCCATGTTGAAGACTTACAATTGAACACCCATTAGCCTTCTGATTCAACATTACACCCCTGTCATGTTTTTAATGCTTAAAGCTTCCACTCTGACAATATTTTGCGATTTTGTTTTAGAAAATGGGAGCCTGCACTCTACACTACAGCAAAGTATGTCTATACCAGTTTATTTTTAATGTTCATGGGATATGGGCATCGCTGTCTGGCCAGCAAGTACTACCCATCTCTAGTTGCCCTTGAAAAGGTGGTGGTGAGCTATGTTCTTGAACCACTGCAGTCCACCTGCTGTGAGTTGGCCTACAATGCCATTACAGAGGGAATTCCAGGATCTTGACCCTGTGACATTGAAGGAATGGTGATATATTTCCAAGTCAGGATGGTGAGTGGTTTGGGGGGGGACTTTGCAAGTGATGGTGTTCCCATGTATTTGCTGCCCTTTTCCTTCTAGATGGAAGTGGCCATAGGTTTGGAAGATGCTGTCTATGGATCTTTGGTGAATTTCTGAAATGCATCTTGTAGATAGTACGCACTGCTCCTATTGACCATTGGTAGTGGAGTGGATGTGGTGCCAATCAATAACATAGAACAGAGCCTATTCCGCTATTCAATAATATCACGGCGGATCTGGTTATGGTCTCCATTTTTCTGCCCTGTTTAAAAAGAGCAATGATAGTTTAGACTGCCTCTGGTAGGGCAATGTAATAAAAAGCCAAGAGGACCAAGTTAACTCAATTCAAAATATTGGGATCATGATGTAATACTTGCCTGTATGCCAGCCTCCCTTACCCATCACTCACTCACTCATTCACCAAAAATCTAAGTCAGCCTTGAACAAGAAATAACTAACCTACTCCAACCGCTGGGAAAGACAATTTCACATTGAATGACCCTTTTCGAAAACAATTTCTCCTCATTGTTCTTAAAATAGAGACCTTTTTTTGAAATTGTTCTATAGTTTTAATCTGTCTCCACAAGAGGAAGCATTCTGCTGGCAATCAGCATGATTAGTCTCCACAAGATCTTATTTCAGTAAGATTACCCCTCATTTTGCTCAACTGCATCTCAAGGAGGCAATGGCCTAGTAGTATAATCGCTAGACTGTTAATCCAGAAACTCAGCTAATGTTCCACGGTGAAGTTTGAATTTTAAAAAGGAACCTGGCATTAAGGGTCTAATTATGGTCATAAAACCATTGTTGACTATCAGAAAAACCCATCTGCTTGACTAATGTCCTTTAGAGAACACTGCAAGCACATAGCAAGCGATTCATCAAGACATGGGATATTCATTACGATATTCCACGAGCAACAGAACAATTGCACCTGTGAGGTTTGGCCATGTAAAGCCATATATAAATGTAACTTGTTCATTGCAGAAAAAAATATTTTTGGTTTCCTGATATGTTTTATGATTTGCTGAATTGTGGCAGCAAGAGCAAAGGACAAAGACTGAGAAATTCATCCATAGCAAACTCATCAAAAATGTACAGGAATAATTACTCACCTGGGTAGGTACATTAATTCAAGGAGATAGGTCACCACCATCTCCTTAGGGAATCTAGGAGGGATACGTAAAGGTTATCCTTGTCCATGATATTGACATCACAAGAATCAATATAATGGTAGAACAGTAGCATATTACACAGGTCTGACTGTGTGACAACTCAAATTCGCAATGGTAGATGATGAAGTTTAAAATCCATTCAAAAATCTTAAACTAAAAGTGAGCCGAATGGTAATAATGAAACTGTTAACAATTGTTAGAAAAATCCATCTAGGTCAGTAATGTCCTTTAGGGAAGGAAATCTACGATCCTTACCCGGTCTGCCGATATGTGACTCCAGATCTACAGCAATGTGGTTGACTTTGAACTACCCTTTGAAGTGGCCTAGAGAGCTGATCACTCCCAAAGACAACTAGGAATGAGCAACAAATGCTAGCCTTGTCAGCAACACCCACATCCCACATAAGAATTAGGAAGATAAACCTCCACAATAGCCCATGCACATTTCACACACCCAACAGCACACAGCTGACTGCTGAAATGGTCTGCCCTGAAATGCTGTTAACTAACAGCAGCTCCATTCCTTGAGCCACTTTTGGTAACTCAAAATGCAGCTGAACTTTATATCCCTCATGCTCTATTGCATCCTTTTTTAGCTCAATGATCCTGTAAATGCAGCAGCAGCAGGAATTTTTAACTGCCGTGAGAAGAAAATGTGGTCGCAGGACCATCAAGGTGAATATTTGTTTGGTGCTTCTACCTTCTCCCCCTTGTCCTCACCCTCTAGAACTATACAATGACAGAGTGGCCTAATGGCTGTGCCTGGCCTGTCATTTTTCCTTCTCCAGTTAAATAATGAACATTCATTTCTACTGCAATAAAAACAGAATTTGCTGGAAAAGCAAATGGGCCAATTGGTCAAGGAATAGGAGATGGAGTTTAATTTAGATAAATGTAAAGTGTTGCATTTTGGTAAGACAAACTAGGACTTACACAGTTAATGGTGGGGCCTTGGGTAGTGTTGTTGAACAGAGAGACTTTGGTGTGCAGGTACGTAGAAAGTGGCATCACAGGTAAGACAGGGTGATGATGAAAACATTGGTAAGACTTGCCTTCATTGTTCAGACCTTTGAGTATAAGAGTTGAAACACCATGTTGTGGTTGAACAAGACATTGGTAAGGCCACATTTAGAGTATTGCATAGAATTCTATTTGCTCTGCTGTAGGAAGGATGTTAATAATCCCAAGGCCCTATGTTGAGGAAGATCTCCCTATTGCCCTGGCCACTATTGATCCTTTACTCAACAACAGCACCATCACTGACTCACCTCTACCTCATCAAGGAGGTCTGGCACCATCTGTGGAGGGAAATCAGAATTAATGTTTCAGGTCCAGTGATCCTTCTTCAGACCCTTGTCCAGTGAAGAAGGGTCACTGGACCCAAAACATTAATTCTGATTTCTCTCCACAGATGCTGCTAGACCTGCTGAGCTTTTCCAGCACTGTTGTTGTTTGCTGAAAATTGCCATTTTTGTTTCAGATTTCCAGCATCCACGGTTCTTTCATTTTTGTTGTCCATTTCTATAGCACTTTTCTTCAGAACATCTCAAAATATTTATAGCAAAAGAAGTGGTTTTGAACTGTATCACTATTGTGATGTAGGAAACATGACTGCCAATATGTGCACAGCAAGCTCCCACAAACAGTGATAATGACCATATCATCTGTTTCAGATTTTCTTCCTTCACAGGGTATGGTGTCATTGGTAAGACATTTATTTCACATCCCTAATTGTCCTTGATGAGGTAGAGGTGAGTCAGTGATGGTGCTGTTGTTGAGTAAAGGATCAATAGTGGCCAGGTCAATAGGGAGATCTTCCTCAACATCGGGCCTTGGGATTATTAACATCCTTCCTACAGCAGAGCAAATAGAATTCTATGCAATACTCTAAATGTGGCCTTACCAATGTCTTGTTCAACCACAACATGGTGTTTCAACTCTTATACTCAAAGGTCTGAACAATGAAGGCAAGTCTTACCAATGTTTTCATCATCACCCTGTCTTACCTGTGATGCCACTTTCTATGTACCTGCACACCAAAGTCTTTCTGTTCAACAACACTACCCAAGGCCCCACCATTAACTGTGTAAGTCCTAGTTTGTCTTACCAAAATGCAACACTTTACATTTATCTAAATTAAACTCCATCTCCTATTCCTTGACCAATTGGCCCATTTGCTTTTCCAGCAAATTCTGTTTTTATTGCAGTAGAAATGAATGTTCATTATTTAACTGGAGAAGGAAAAATGACAGGCCAGGCACAGCCATTAGGCCACTCTGTCATTGTATAGTTCTAGAGGGTGAGGACAAGGGGGAGAAGGTAGAAGCACCAAACAAATATTCACCTTGATGGTCCTGCGACCACATTTTCTTCTCACGGCAGTTAAAAATTCCTGCTGCTGCTGCATTTACAGGATCATTGAGCTAAAAAAGGATGCAATAGAGCATGAGGGATATAAAGTTCAGCTGCATTTTGAGTTACCAAAAGTGGCTCAAGGAATGGAGCTGCTGTTAGTTAACAGCATTTCAGGGCAGACCATTTCAGCAGTCAGCTGTGTGCTGTTGGGTGTGTGAAATGTGCATGGGCTATTGTGGAGGTTTATCTTCCTAATTCTTATGTGGGATGTGGGTGTTGCTGACAAGGCTAGCATTTGTTGCTCATTCCTAGTTGTCTTTGGGAGTGATCAGCTCTCTAGGCCACTTCAAAGGGTAGTTCAAAGTCAACCACATTGCTGTAGATCTGGAGTCACATATCGGCAGACCGGGTAAGGATCGTAGATTTCCTTCCCTAAAGGACATTACTGACCTAGATGGATTTTTCTAACAATTGTTAACAGTTTCATTATTACCATTCGGCTCACTTTTAGTTTAAGATTTTTGAATGGATTTTAAACTTCATCATCTACCATTGCGAATTTGAGTTGTCACACAGTCAGACCTGTGTAATATGCTACTGTTCTACCATTATATTGATTCTTGTGATGTCAATATCATGGACAAGGATAACCTTTACGTATCCCTCCTAGATTCCCTAAGGAGATGGTGGTGACCTATCTCCTTGAATTAATGTACCTACCCAGGTGAGTAATTATTCCTGTACATTTTTGATGAGTTTGCTATGGATGAATTTCTCAGTCTTTGTCCTTTGCTCTTGCTGCCACAATTCAGCAAATCATAAAACATATCAGGAAACCAAAAATATTTTTTTCTGCAATGAACAAGTTACATTTATATATGGCTTTACATGGCCAAACCTCACAGGTGCAATTGTTCTGTTGCTCGTGGAATATCGTAATGAATATCCCATGTCTTGATGAATCGCTTGCTATGTGCTTGCAGTGTTCTCTAAAGGACATTAGTCAAGCAGATGGGTTTTTCTGATAGTCAACAATGGTTTTATGACCATAATTAGACCCTTAATGCCAGGTTCCTTTTTAAAATTCAAACTTCACCGTGGAACATTAGCTGAGTTTCTGGATTAACAGTCTAGCGATTATACTACTAGGCCATTGCCTCCTTGAGATGCAGTTGAGCAAAATGAGGGGTAATCTTACTGAAATAAGATCTTGTGGAGACTAATCATGCTGATTGCCAGCAGAATGCTTCCTCTTGTGGAGACAGATTAAAACTATAGAACAATTTCAAAAAAAGGTCTCTATTTTAAGAACAATGAGGAGAAATTGTTTTCGAAAAGGGTCATTCAATGTGAAATTGTCTTTCCCAGCGGTTGGAGTAGGTTAGGTCTTTCTTGTTCAAGGCTGAGTTAGATTTTTGGTGAATGAGTGAGTGAGTGATGGGTAAGGGAGGCTGGCATACAGGCAAGTATTACATCATGATCCCAATATTTTGAATTGAGTTAACTTGGTCCTCTTGGCTTTTTATTACATTGCCCTACCAGAGGCAGTCTAAACTATCATTGCTCTTTTTAAACAGGGCAGAAAAATGGAGACCATAACCAGATCCGCCGTGATATTATTGAATAGCGGAATAGGCTCTGTTCTATGTTATTGATTGGCACCACATCCACTCCACTACCAATGGTCAATAGGAGCAGTGCGTACTATCTACAAGATGCATTTCAGAAATTCACCAAAGATCCATAGACAGCATCTTCCAAACCTATGGCCACTTCCATCTAGAAGGAAAAGGGCAGCAAATACATGGGAACACCATCACTTGCAAAGTCCCCCCCCAAACCACTCACCATCCTGACTTGGAAATATATCACCATTCCTTCAATGTCACAGGGTCAAGATCCTGGAATTCCCTCTGTAATGGCATTGTAGGCCAACTCACAGCAGGTGGACTGCAGTGGTTCAAGAACATAGCTCACCACCACCTTTTCAAGGGCAACTAGAGATGGGTAGTACTTGCTGGCCAGACAGCGATGCCCATATCCCATGAACATTAAAAATAAACTGGTATAGACATACTTTGCTGTAGTGTAGAGTGCAGGCTCCCATTTTCTAAAACAAAATCGCAAAATATTGTCAGAGTGGAAGCTTTAAGCATTAAAAACATGACAGGGGTGTAATGTTGAATCAGAAGGCTAATGGGTGTTCAATTGTAAGTCTTCAACATGGATCTGATGGGATTGAGATCTGTTTAATGTAATTCAGTTACTTATCTGTAGCATGATTTTACATAGCTGGTGCACAGTTCTGCAGTTTGTCAAACTTCTGACATGCAGGACACATTGAGAAATCCAGGTACTCTTATTGTCTTAGGCTAAAGGATGGACCCGGGGAAACAAAGCAAAACTAATCACAAACTGTATTCCTGTCCCCAGTCCCAGTATCCATTCAGCTGCCCTGGCACATACTAAAAATCAGCTAATTAATACAGCTAGCACATCCTCTTGTGCCTGCCCTGCCATTCAACAGGATTATGGCTGATCTGCCTGAGACCTCAACTCCTTTTGTACTAGTTCATTCATGTCTGCTACTCTGCAATATTTCAAAAGCTTACTTTCTCTTTAAATATTTTCAGTGTTCTGGCCTCCACAACTCTGACATAGAGAATTCCAAATATTTCTTCTCTGCCCTCAGAGAAGAAATTTCTTCACATCACCTCCCATTTATCAGGATTAAATTGAATGTGATCAATCTCTTTATATTCTACTGTAACCCAACACCTTCCTCCTCAATGTGACCTTCCTGGCGAACCTTTTGTGTCATCTGCAAAACTTACCTATCAATCTCCCCTCCCACAATATTCTTATCTATATTGTTTACATCTATCACAAGCAACAAGGGTTCCCCGTGATATGCCAATGGATATCAGCCTCCAGTCACAAAAAACAACTTTATCACTGCTTTCTGTCTCCTGCCACTAGTACAATTTTGGATCCAACTTGCCAAGTTTTCCTAGATCCCATGAGCTTTTACCTTCTTTATCAGTTCACCACATATTCCTGTGAGGATGAAAAATGAGGACGGCAAGATTCGGGAAACCTGGATGATAACAGATATTGAAAGGTTGGTCAAAACAGAAAGGAAGCACACGTAAGGTTTAGAAAACTGAAATCAAACAAGGCCCTTGAGGAATATAAAGGAAGCAGAAAAGAACTTAAATGATAGCCTTCCTAGTTTATAAGGGACCAAAAAATGTCATTGGCAAGTAGGATTAAGGAGAAACCCAAGGCATTTTATAAGTATACTAGCAGTCGGGGGTAGCTAAGAAAAATATCAATTCACTCAAAGACAAATGATGGAATTCATCCAGAAAAGAAGGTATGGTTAATAGTAAGATATGTTGATAATGAAAAGCATGTTGATATTCAGAAGAGATGTTGGGTGTATGGAAAAACATTAAGATTGATAAGTCCCCAGGGCCTGATTGAATGTTTCCCAGGATACTGAAGGAGGCAAGGGAGGATATTACTGGGGTTTTGATAGAGATATTTGTATCCCCTTTAGACATAGGCAAGGTCCCAGAAGACTGGAGAATAGCCAGTCTTGTTTCTTTGTTCTAGAGAAACTGAGGACTGCAGATGCTGGAGATCAGAGCTGAAAATGTGTTGCTAGAAAAGTGCAGGTCAGGCAGCATCCAAGGAGCAGGAGAATTGACATTTCAGGCATGAGCCCTTCTTCAGGAATGAGGAAAGTGAGGCTAAGATAAAAGGTAGGGAGGAGGGAATTGGGGGAGGGGAGTTGGAAATGCGATAGGTGGAAGGAGGTTAAGGTGAGGGTGATAGCCTGGAGTGGGGGTGGAGAGGTCAGGAAGAAGATTGCAGGTTAGGAAGGTGGTGCTGAGTTCAAGGTTTGGGACTGAGACAAGGTGGGGGGAGGGGAATGAGGAAACTGGAGAAATCTGAGTTCATCCCTTGTAGTTGGAGGGTTCCTAGGCAAAAGATGAGCGCTCTTCCTCCAGCCGTCGTGTTGCTATGGTCTGGCGATGGAGGAGTCTAAGGACCTGCATGTCCTTGGTGGAGTGGGAGGGGGAGTTGAAGTGTTGAGCCACGAATTCCAGGATCTTGACCCTGTGACATTGAAGGAATGGTGATATATTTCCAAGTCAGGATGGTGAGTGGTTTGGGGGGGGACTTTGCAAGTGATGGTGTTCCCATGTATTTGCTGCCCTTTTCCTTCTAGATGGAAGTGGCCATAGGTTTGGAAGATGCTGTCTATGGATCTTTGGTGAATTTCTGAAATGCATCTTGTAGATAGTACGCACTGCTCCTATTGACCATTGGTAGTGGAGTGGATGTGGTGCCAATCAATAACATAGAACAGAGCCTATTCCGCTATTCAATAATATCACGGCGGATCTGGTTATGGTCTCCATTTTTCTGCCCTGTTTAAAAAGAGCAATGATAGTTTAGACTGCCTCTGGTAGGGCAATGTAATAAAAAGCCAAGAGGACCAAGTTAACTCAATTCAAAATATTGGGATCATGATGTAATACTTGCCTGTATGCCAGCCTCCCTTACCCATCACTCACTCACTCATTCACCAAAAATCTAACTCAGCCTTGAACAAGAAAGACCTAACCTACTCCAACCGCTGGGAAAGACAATTTCACATTGAATGACCCTTTTCGAAAACAATTTCTCCTCATTGTTCTTAAAATAGAGACCTTTTTTTGAAATTGTTCTATAGTTTTAATCTGTCTCCACAAGAGGAAGCATTCTGCTGGCAATCAGCATGATTAGTCTCCACAAGATCTTATTTCAGTAAGATTACCCCTCATTTTGCTCAACTGCATCTCAAGGAGGCAATGGCCTAGTAGTATAATCGCTAGACTGTTAATCCAGAAACTCAGCTAATGTTCCACGGTGAAGTTTGAATTTTAAAAAGGAACCTGGCATTAAGGGTCTAATTATGGTCATAAAACCATTGTTGACTATCAGAAAAACCCATCTGCTTGACTAATGTCCTTTAGAGAACACTGCAAGCACATAGCAAGCGATTCATCAAGACATGGGATATTCATTACGATATTCCACGAGCAACAGAACAATTGCACCTGTGAGGTTTGGCCATGTAAAGCCATATATAAATGTAACTTGTTCATTGCAGAAAAAAATATTTTTGGTTTCCTGATATGTTTTATGATTTGCTGAATTGTGGCAGCAAGAGCAAAGGACAAAGACTGAGAAATTCATCCATAGCAAACTCATCAAAAATGTACAGGAATAATTACTCACCTGGGTAGGTACATTAATTCAAGGAGATAGGTCACCACCATCTCCTTAGGGAATCTAGGAGGGATACGTAAAGGTTATCCTTGTCCATGATATTGACATCACAAGAATCAATATAATGGTAGAACAGTAGCATATTACACAGGTCTGACTGTGTGACAACTCAAATTCGCAATGGTAGATGATGAAGTTTAAAATCCATTCAAAAATCTTAAACTAAAAGTGAGCCGAATGGTAATAATGAAACTGTTAACAATTGTTAGAAAAATCCATCTAGGTCAGTAATGTCCTTTAGGGAAGGAAATCTACGATCCTTACCCGGTCTGCCGATATGTGACTCCAGATCTACAGCAATGTGGTTGACTTTGAACTACCCTTTGAAGTGGCCTAGAGAGCTGATCACTCCCAAAGACAACTAGGAATGAGCAACAAATGCTAGCCTTGTCAGCAACACCCACATCCCACATAAGAATTAGGAAGATAAACCTCCACAATAGCCCATGCACATTTCACACACCCAACAGCACACAGCTGACTGCTGAAATGGTCTGCCCTGAAATGCTGTTAACTAACAGCAGCTCCATTCCTTGAGCCACTTTTGGTAACTCAAAATGCAGCTGAACTTTATATCCCTCATGCTCTATTGCATCCTTTTTTAGCTCAATGATCCTGTAAATGCAGCAGCAGCAGGAATTTTTAACTGCCGTGAGAAGAAAATGTGGTCGCAGGACCATCAAGGTGAATATTTGTTTGGTGCTTCTACCTTCTCCCCCTTGTCCTCACCCTCTAGAACTATACAATGACAGAGTGGCCTAATGGCTGTGCCTGGCCTGTCATTTTTCCTTCTCCAGTTAAATAATGAACATTCATTTCTACTGCAATAAAAACAGAATTTGCTGGAAAAGCAAATGGGCCAATTGGTCAAGGAATAGGAGATGGAGTTTAATTTAGATAAATGTAAAGTGTTGCATTTTGGTAAGACAAACTAGGACTTACACAGTTAATGGTGGGGCCTTGGGTAGTGTTGTTGAACAGAAAGACTTTGGTGTGCAGGTACATAGAAAGTGGCATCACAGGTAAGACAGGGTGATGATGAAAACATTGGTAAGACTTGCCTTCATTGTTCAGACCTTTGAGTATAAGAGTTGAAACACCATGTTGTGGTTGAACAAGACATTGGTAAGGCCACATTTAGAGTATTGCATAGAATTCTATTTGCTCTGCTGTAGGAAGGATGTTAATAATCCCAAGGCCCGATGTTGAGGAAGATCTCCCTATTGACCTGGCCACTATTGATCCTTTACTCAACAACAGCACCATCACTGACTCACCTCTACCTCATCAAGGACAATTAGGGATGTGAAATAAATGTCTTACCAATGACACCATACCCTGTGAAGGAAGAAAATCTGAAACAGATGATATGGTCATTATCACTGTTTGTGGGAGCTTGCTGTGCACATATTGGCAGTCATGTTTCCTACATCACAATAGTGATACAGTTCAAAACCACTTCTTTTGCTATAAATATTTTGAGATGTTCTGAAGAAAAGTGCTATAGAAATGGACAACAAAAATGAAAGAACCGTGGATGCTGGAAATCTGAAACAAAAATGGCAATTTTCAGCAAACAACAACAGTGCTGGAAAAGCTCAGCAGGTCTAGCAGCATCTGTGGAGAGAAATCAGAATTAATGTTTTGGGTCCAGTGACCCTTCTTCACTGGACAAGGGTCTGAAGAAGGATCACTGGACCTGAAACATTAATTCTGATTTCCCTCCACAGATGGTGCCAGACCTCCTTGATGAGGTAGAGGTGAGTCAGTGATGGTGCTGTTGTTGAGTAAAGGATCAATAGTGGCCAGGTCAATAGGGAGATCTTCCTCAACATCGGGCCTTGGGATTATTAACATCCTTCCTACAGCAGAGCAAATAGAATTCTATGCAATACTCTAAATGTGGCCTTACCAATGTCTTGTTCAACCACAACATGGTGTTTCAACTCTTATACTCAAAGGTCTGAACAATGAAGGCAAGTCTTACCAATGTTTTCATCATCACCCTGTCTTACCTGTGATGCCACTTTCTATGTACCTGCACACCAAAGTCTTTCTGTTCAACAACACTACCCAAGGCCCCACCATTAACTGTGTAAGTCCTAGTTTGTCTTACCAAAATGCAACACTTTACATTTATCTAAATTAAACTCCATCTCCTATTCCTTGACCAATTGGCCCATTTGATCAAGATCCTGATATACTCTTAGACAATCTTCACAAATCACTATACCACCAATTTTGGTGTCATCCACAAACTTACTAACCATTACTCCTATATTCTCATCCAAATTGTTTATATAAGTGATGAACAACAACCCAGCACCAACACTTGCTGCACACCATTGGTTACAGGCCTCCAGTCTGAACAACAAAACATTGGTACCAAGAGTGGAGGTCCTGTTGGAACAACAAAAGGTACCATTTAAGCTGCCATCTTGAAAATTCTCTCTGAAAGATGAAGAATTATACTGTGAATACCCCAGCCTAAAACGGAGTTACAGCAAGGAATGACAGCGCTGGGATGGTGTTAATGAAACACCTCAGTCTAGATGGAAGTTATAGAACATCCCGTGAAAATAAATTTTAGATACAGAAACAGAATTATTTCCATTTTAATGTTCATATAATGTTTTGATTGATTCACAAAATTTTTAAATTTTTTGCTGCATTTTCTTACTGCTAAAATCTCATTCTTGAAAAAAGATGTGATGCTCATGTGATGAAACACCCACATTTTTTTCTGAAAAAACTTTGTTAGGAAAAAGAAAAAATGCATTGTTATGTTGCTCGTGTAATGAAGGTGAAGGTGTGTACTGTACCTTTAAGAGAGAGAGGAAGCTGGCAAGGACTGACTGAAAGCACACAGTGAGCTGAACAATTTAAAAATCCATCATTTGGTTACCACAAATAGCTAATGCTGTGTTGCCATGGTACAAAAACAAATTCAAATTCGGCCAATCAGTTTAAATGTGTCCCAGAGACCAAACTCCAATCAAATTTGAATTTTACTGTTTGGGATGACATTAAATTAATGAAATGATCCAATGTGTTGGGGTATAAAATCAAATATTTTGAACAGTTAGGGGAGAGAACAGCAAAGAGCACCCACAAGTACGGACTGCCAGCCGAATAGCTCTCTGAAAGGTACCTGTCCATAAGAAAAATTGCGCAGCAGAAGACCAAAGAAAGGATGACCCAGGAAAATCTATAAAGGAGAATCGACAAAGCTGGCTGGTTTTGAAATGTCATTTTTTTGTGTGTGTAAATCTTAAACAGGGTCTTTTTTTTAAAAAATCAGACAAGCATTGTAGAGTGGGAGGCAAAAGATACATTTAAGAGAAAGGGATTGTAAATAGTTGTTGTTTTAATAATCTCTTTTGAATTTAAAGAATAAAATTGTTAATTTTTACATTAAATTGTGAGATCTGGGATAATTCTTTGCCTCTTGAAATTTAACAGATTACGGCGCGAGGTAAGCTTAAACCATAAGACATAGGAGTGGAAGTAGGGCCACTCAGCCCATCAAGTCCTCTCTGCCATTTGATCATGGCTGATAGGCATTTCATCGCCACTTACCCACACTCTCTCCGTATCTCTGTGTGTCGGGTTTAAATTAGCAGAGTCATCCACTTATCAAAGTAGGAGTCTGTTAATTTGCTTTTCACAGTTCAATACAAATGCAAATCTGCTTTCTCACCTTCCTGATCAACTTCCCTTACTGGAGCCCTTAAGTATATGCTCCAATGACTATCAGCTATATTCTTTTATTGCCAGATCATGTCCTGGTATGTTCTTAAAGAAACTATCATTTTCAACATTGCCACATAGGTCAGTGTGACTAATAGCAGGCTGGGTGTGTGAGGGAAAGGGTTGATAGCAAAGTCAGTAATGGAAAGGCAGGGAATAATAAAATGGAGATAGTGAGGACTGCAGGAGTTGGAAAGTCAGAGTCAATAAAGCATGGAATTGGAAAAAGCACAGCGGGTCAAGCAGCATCTGCAGAGCAGGGGAGTCAACGTTTCAGGTTGGAATCTTTCACGAGGACTCTGTGATGTATCTTGATGAAAGGTTCTGACCTGTTATGTCGACTCCCCTGCTCCTCAGATGCTGCTTGATCTGCTGTGCTTTTTCCAGTTCCACTCTTTATTGACAGGGAATAACAACAGGTTGGGGAAGACTGGAAATCAGAAGGGTTTATAGCAGAGTTGGAGAGGGACTGCCGGCAGAATCGTGAACTCCCTGACTTCCTCTCATTGAACTGTTCCACTTCTGGAAACTCTGGTACTCCCTTCCCAACGGCACTGTGGTTTTCTCTATACCCCAAAGACTACAGTGGTTCAAGGACTTAGCTCACCACCATCTTCTGCACGACAATTGTGGATTGGCAAGAAATGCCAGCTCAGCCAGTGATACTCCCATTTCATGAACAAATAAAACAAAGTGTTATAAATCTGAGGCGATTCAATCATAATCCTTATGACTTTGGGGCTGGAGGAATCCAATTCAAACTCATTCTATGGGTTGAAAATGGGATGCTTTAAGTGCACACTTAAATTTCGAGTAAACTTGGGTATGGAATTGAATGACCAACATTAGAATTAATGACCCTTAGAATAACCACAAGAAACAAAAATGTTTGTTGCGTTACGCCTCACTGGGATAGCTTGCTGTAAATCAAGCTTTCTTATTGCTGGAGTCATCACAAAATTAAAGGATTCTAAAATGTCCACAATACTTTCCAATTTACCTGTCTTTTAGGCTCAGGCTTACAGAAAGCATGAACTAGGTGTCTGTGCTGAACAAGAATTGCTATTTGTTACAAATGAATACATTTTTACTACAGATAACAAATGTGAACCATCAACATATAACTAGTATAAACTCAAACCCCATTGTAAAGCTCCCACTCTAAACAAACACATACACAAAAAGCTGTTGTGTTACAGAGGGAAAATTCAGGGAGGCAGTTCAATCATCCCTGTTCACAGGGTTTGCTAAAATTATTTTGTTGCTGATCAGAGCATTATTTCTCAATCTTCCTACTCCAGATACACACGTGTGTTTAAATAAGGCACAGGAAGACTGTTGTAAAGGTCTCTGACTCAGAGTCATAGAGATATACAGCATGGAAACAGTCCATTCAGTCCAACCCATCGATGCTGACCAGATATCCCAACCCAATCTAGTCCCACCTGCCAGCATTCGGCCCATATCCCTCTAAATCCTTCCTATTCATATACCCATCCAAATGCCTCTTAAATGTTGCAATTGTACCAGCTTCTACCACTTCCTCTGGCAGCTCATTCCATACACATACCACCCTCTGAGTAAAGAGTTCCTCTGTAGGTTTCTTTTATATCTTTCCCCTCTCATCCTAAACTAGTTCTGGACCCCGGGGAAAAGACTTTGTCTATTTATCTATGCCCCTCATAATTTTGTAAACCTCTATCAGGTCACCCCTCAGCCTCCGATGCTCCAGGGAAAACAGCCCCAGCCTGTTCAACCTCTCCCTGTAGCTCAGATTCTCCAACTCTGGCAACATGCTTGTAAATCTTTTCTGAACCCATTCAAGTTTCACAACATCTTTCCGATAGGAAGGAGACCAGAATTGCACGCAATATTCCAACAGTGGGCTAACCAATGTCCTGTACAGCCACAGCATGACCTCCCAACTCCTGTACTCAATACTCTGACCAATAAAGGAAAGCATACCAAACGCCTTCTTCACTATCCTATCTACCTGCGACTCCACTTTCAAGGAGCTATAAACCTACACTCCAAGGTTTCTTTGTTCAGCAACACTCCCCCACAGCTTAGCTATTGATGTGGGGAAAAAAACTAGCTATCCATGGGCTTGAGACATTTTCTGCTGCAAAGCAGAAACACAGCTCCTTTCCTTCTGGAGGTGAAATTGCTTCTGCCAAGCATTCGCACCCCTAAGCTGATCAGCTACCTGGAAGCCAATCACATAGTTGTTGGCCAGCATGAGGCATTAGTCAACGATAAGGGCAAGTGATTGAAGAGTTAGTAGGGTTACACTTTGGCACTAGTGATCATAATTCTATTAGTTTTAAAATAGTTATGGAAAAAGATAGGCCTTCCATAAAAGCTAAATTTTTTGATTGGAGTAAGACAAGTTTTAATGGTTTGAGGCAGGCATTTTCAAAAGTTGTTTGGAGTAGACTGTTCACAGGTAAAGAGCAAGTGAGGACTGCAGCTGCCTGGAGGTCAGAGTTGAAAAGTGTGCTGCAGGAAAAGCACAGCAGGTCATGCACCATCTGAGGAGCAGGAGGTTTTCTTGATAAAGGGCTTATGCCTGAAACGTCGACTTTCCTGCTTCTCAGATGCTGCCTGACCTGCTGTGCTTTTCCAGCACCACACTTGTCGATACTGTTCACAGGTGAAGGGACAATTGACAAGTGGGAGGCTTACAAAAGCATGATAGTAAACATTATGTTCCTGATAGAGTGAAGGGCAAGCCTGGTAGGAGTCAGGAACAATTGATGAATAAAGATTCTAGCTGAAAATGTGTTGCTGGAAAGGCGCAGCAGGTCAGGCTGCATCCAAGGAGCAGGAAAATCGATGTTCCTGAGCCCTTCTTCAGGAATGAGGAAAGTGTGTCCAGCAGGCCTCACTTTCCCCTCGAATAAAGATTCTAGTCAAGAATAAGAGTCATACATTAGATGAAGACAACTGGGATCAAATGAATCTTTCGAACATTATGAAGGGTGTAGGGGCATTTTTAAGAGGGAAATCAGGAGGGTTAAAAGGGATATCAAAGGGATTATCTTGGCAGATAAGGTTAAGTATAATCAAAAGAATTTCTATAAGTATATTAAGAGCAAAAGAGCAACTAGGGCTCCTTAAAGATTGCATATGAGTTTGCATATGTTTTGAACTTCTGGAGGTGGGAGAGATGCTCACTGAATATTTCTGCTCCATTTGTACTGTGGAGAAAGAAATAGAGGCTAAGGAACTCAGGGAAATAAATATTGATGTTTTGAAAGCAGTTCACATTACAGAAGAAGTAGTACCGGAGGTCTTAGAAACTGGAAAAGTGGATGAATCTGGGACCTGATCAAGTATATCCCAGGACATTGTGGAAAGTTGAGGAAGAAACCATGGGACCCCTAGCAGAGATTTATTTCATCTACAGCCACAGGTGAGGTACCAGAGGACTGAAGGGTGGCTAATGTTGTGCCTTTATTTAAGAAAGGCTGAAAGAAGAAACCTGAGAACTACAGACCTGTTAGCGTGACATTGGAAGATAGTAAGCTGTTGGAGGTGATTCTGAAAGACAGTTTTACATGTATTTGGAGAGGCAAGGACTGATTAACATAAGAACATAAGAACTAGGAGCAGGAGGAGGCCATGTGGCCTTTTGGGCCTGCTCTGCCATTCTATAAGATCATGACTGAACTTTTTGTGGACTGAGATCCACTTAACCTTCCTCTCACTGTATCCGTTAATTCCTTTATTGTTAAAAACAAAATCTATCTTAGCTTTAAAAACATTTACTGAAGTAGTGTCAACGACTTCACTGGTCAAGGAATTCCAGAGATTTACAACCCTCTGGGTGAAGAAGTTCCTTCTCAGTTCAGCCCTAAATCTGCTCCCTCTAATCTTGAGGCTATGCCCTCTTGACCTAGTTTCACCCGCCAGTGAAAACATCCTTTCTACCTTTATCTTCTCTACTCCCTTCATAGTTTTATATGTTTCTCTAAGATCCCCCTCATTCTTCTGAATTCCAATGAATATAATCCCAGTCTACTCAGTCTGTCCTCATCAGCCAACCCCCTCAACTCCAGAATCAACCTCGTGAACCTCCTCTGCACCCCCTCTCATGCCAGCACATCCTTTCTCAAGTAAGGAGACCAAAGCTGCACACAGTACTCCAGGTGTGGCCTCACCAGCACCCTGTACAGCTGTAACATAACCTCCCTGCTTTTAAACTCAATCCTTTTAGCAAAGAAGGACACAATTATATTTGCCTTCTGTGATTCATGCACAAGGTCCCTCTGCACAGCAGCATGCTGCAACTTTTAAGCATTCAATCAATAATCCTTTTTACTGTTACTCCTACCAAAATGGATGACTTCACATTTATTAACATTGCATTCCATCTGCCAGACCTTTGCCCACTCACTCAAAGTATCTATGTTCTTCTGCAAAGTTTCACAGTCCTCTGCAAACTTTGCTCTGCCACTCATCTTAGTGTCATCTGCAAACTTTGACATATTACACATGGTGCCCAGCTCCAAATCAAATTGTGAATAATTGTGGTCCCAACACTGATCCCTGAGGCACACCCACTAGTTACTGATTGCCAACCAGAATAGCACTCATTTCTCCCCAATCTTTGCTTCCTGAAAGTCAACCAATCCTCTATCCATCCTAATATTTTACCCATAATGCCATGCATCCTTATCGTACGCAGCAGCCTCTTGTGCGGCACCTTGTTAAAGGCCTTTTAGAAATCTAGGTACACCACATCCACTGGGTCCACATTGTCCACCTTGCTTGTAATGTCATCATAGAATTCCAAAATATTTGTTAAGCATGACCTGCCCTTCACTAACCCATGCCGTGTCTGCCCAAGGGGACAATTTCTATCTAGATGCCTTGCTATTTTTTCCTTGATAATAGACTCAAGTATCTTCCCCATTCAGAGGTTAAGCTAACTGGTCTATAGTTCCCCATCTCTTGTCTACCTCCCTTTTTAAACAGTGGCGTCACATTTGCTGTTTTCCAATCTGCTGGGACTACCACAGAGTCCAGCGAATTTTGGAAAATTACGGCCAGTGGACTTGAAATTTCCCCGCCATCTGTTTTAGCACCCTGGGATGCATTCCACGCGAGTCAGGAGAATTGTCTATCCTTAGCTCCATTAGCTTGCCCAACACTGCCTCTTCTGTAATAATGATTGTTTCGAGGTCCTCACCTACCTTAGTCACTTAGTGGCATGTTATTAGTGTTCTCCACTGTGAAGACTGACAACAAAATGTCTTGGCCATTTCATCATTTCTAAATTCCCCTCCTCATCCTCTAAAGGGCCAATGTTTATTTAGCCACTCCTTTTCGTTTTATATTTTGATAGAAACTTTTGCTATCTGTCTTTATATTCTCTGCTAGTTTTTCTCATGTTCTATTTTAATTTTCTTTATAGCTCTTTTTGTGGCTTTCTGTTGACCTTTAAGTTTTCCCAATTTTCTAGTTTCCTGCTGTTCTTGGCCACTTTGTTGCCTTCTATTTTAATTTGATAGCCTCCCTTATTTTCTTAGAACACCCATGGCAGATTACCCCTTTTCTTACAGTTCTTCCTTTTCACTGGAATATACTTTTGCTGAGCACTTTGAAAAATTTCTTTGAAAGTCCTCCACTGCTCGTCAATGGTCCCTACTTTAGCCAAGTCCTCCTTTATTCTATTGTAGTGTCCCTTGTTTAAGCACAGGGCCCTGGTATTGGATTTTATTTTCACACTCTCCGTTTGTATTCTAAATTCAACCATACTATGATCGCCCCTTCCAAGAGGATCCCTCACTATGAGATTATTAATTATTCCTGTCTCATTACACAGGACCAAATCTGGGATAGCTTGCTCCCTCGTCAGTTCCATTACATATTGTTGAAGAAAACTATCGCGGATACCCTCAAAGAATTCCTCCTCAAGGATACCCTGACCAATCGACATACAGATTAAAATCTTCCATAATAATTGCCGTACCATTTTTACCGGCATTAGTCGTTTCTGTTTATTGCCCACTTGAATGTGTTGTTATTATTTGGTAGCCAATAGACTACGCCTATCAGTGACCTTTTCTAATTTTCACCCAAATGAATTCAACCGTATTGTCCATAGAACCCATATCATCTCTCAGCACCACCCTGATGTCGTCCTTGAATATCAGAACGATACCATCTCCCTTACCTTCCTGTCTGTCCTTTAGAATAGTTTGATACCCCTGGATATTTAACGCCCAGTTGTGACCATCCTATAACTAGGTCTCTGTAATGGCTACCAAATCATTCGCAATGATTTGTGCCATTAACTCATCAACCTAGTTACAAATACCACAAGCATTGAGGACAACTAGCAAGTCTCATGTCTCACAAACTTGACTAAGTTTTTTGAGGAAGTAACCAAAAGATTGATGAGGGCAGAGTGATAGATGTTGTTTACATAGACTCTGGTAAAGCCTTTGACAAGGTTCAAAAGTACAGGGCATTTTTTAAGGTGAGAGGAGCAAGATTTAAAAAGGACATGGGTGGGGGGTGGGGAACACAAAGTAGTTCATATGTAGAATGAATTGCCAGAAGAAATGGTGGATGCAGGTATAGTTACAACATCTAAAAGACATTTGGATAAGTACATGAATAGGAAAGGTTTCAGGGATATGGGTCAAACGCAGGCAAGTGAAACTAGTTTCATTTGAGAACACGGTTAGCATGCTAGTTGGACCAAAGGGACTCCTTCCATGCTTTATGACTCAATGATTCTACCACTGCCCTCTGTCTCCTGACATCAAGGAAATTTCATATCCAATTGGCTAGCACTCTGTAGATTCCACGTGATATAACCTTACCAATCATTCTACTATGAGGAACCTTCTCGAAGGTCTTGTCCATGTACACAACATCTACCATGTTTCCTGCATCTATCTTCTTGGTCACCTCTTCGAATAACTCATGCAAGTTTGTGAGACATGATTTCCCATGCGCAAAGCAATAATGATTATCCCAAAGCAGACATTGTCTTTCCAAATGCCTCCTTGTAGGATATGTGTCAGCTATGCCTGCCTCTTCATAGGATACATGCAAACCAGAGGGATAGCTATGCCTGCCTCTTCGTAGGAAATGTGCAGACCAAACAGGTAGCCATGGGCCCCCACATGGGCCCCAGCTATGCCTGCCACTTTGTAGAATATGTGGGACAGTCCCTCTTCCGGACTTACACCAGCACCATGCCCCACCTGTTCCTCTGCAAAAGTGATGACCGTATTGGAGCCACCTCGTGCTCCCATGAGGAGCTTGAACAGTTCATCAACTTCACCAACACCTTCCATCTTGACCTCAAGTCAGGAGCGGCACGGTGGCTCAGTGGTTAGCTCTGCTACCTCACAGCGCCAGGGACCCGGGTTCAATTCCAGCCTCGGGCAACTATGTGGAGTATGCACATTCTCCCCGTGTCTGCGTGGGCTTCCTCCCACAATCCAAAGATGTGGAGGTTAGGTGAATTGGCCCTGCTAAATTGCCCAAAGTGAAGTTTATTAGTTAGGGGTAAATGGGTCTGAGTGGGTTACTCTTTGGAGGGTTGATGTGGACTAGTTGGGCCGAAGGGCCTGTTTCCACACTGTAGGAATTCTAAAGTTTACCTGGACTATCTCTGACACCTCCCTCCCCTTCCTGGACCTCTCTGTCTCTGCCTCTGGCGATGACTCAACATGGACATCTCTTTCAAAACCATCGACTTCCACAGCTACCTTGACTACACCTCTTCTCAATCCCCGTCCTGAAAAACACAATCCCTTACTCCAAATCTGGATGACTAAAGAAATTGAGGGTTTGATTAAGAAAAAGAAGTAAGGTATAGACAGGATCCTTAGAAGAGCATAAAGGCAGTAGGAGTATACTTAAGAGGGAAATCAGGAGGGCAAAAAGGGAACATTAGATAGCTTTGGCAAAGAGAATTAAAGAGAATCCAAAGGGTTTTTACAAATACATTAAGGACAAGAGGGTAACTAGAGAGTGAATAGGGCCCCTCAAAGATCAGCAAGGCGGCCTTTGTGTGGAGCCATAGAATTTGGGGGAAATATTAAACATATATTTTGCATCAGTATTTACTGTGGAAAAGGACATGGAAGATATAGAATATAGGGAAATAGAAAGTGACAACCTGAAAAATGTCCATATTACAGAGGAGGAAGTGCTGGATGTCTTGAAACGCATAAAGGTGGATAAATTCCCAGGATCTGATCAGGTGTACCTGAGAACTCTGTGGGAAGCTAGAGAAGTGATTGCTGGGCCTCTTGCTGAGATATTTGTATCATTGATAGTCTCAAGTCAGGTGCTGGAAGACTGGAGGTTGGCTAACGTGGTGCCACTGTTTAAGAAGGATGGCAAGGACAAGCCAGGGAACTATAGACCGGTGAGCCTGATATCGGTGGTGGGCAAATTGTTGGAGGGAATCCTGAGGGACAGGATGTACATGTATTTGGAAAGGCAAGGACTGATTCTGGATAGTCAACATGGGATTGTGCATCATAAATCATGTCTCACAAACTTGATTGAGTTTTTTGAAGAAGTAACAAAGAGGATTGATGAGGGCAGAGCAGTAGATGTGATCTATATGGACTTCAGTAAGGCATTCGACAAGGTTCCCCATGGGAGACTGGTTAGCAAGGTTAGATCTCATGGAATAGAGGGAGAACTAGCCATTTGGATACAGAACTGATTCAAAGGTAGAAGACAGAGGGTGGTGGTGGAGGGTTGTTTTTCAGACTGGAGGCCACAAGGATCGGTGCTGGATCCACTACTTTTCATCATTTACATAAATGATTTGGATGATTAGATTAGATTACTTACAGTGTGGAAACAGGCCCTTCGGCCCAACAAGTCCACACCGACATGCAACCCACCCAGACCCATTCCCCTACATTTATCCCTTCACCTAACACTATGGGCAATTTAGCATGGCCAATTCACCTAACCTGCACATTTTTGGACTGTGGGAGGAAACCGGAGCACCAGGAGGAAACCCACACAGACACGGGGAGAATGTGCAAACTCCACACAGTCAGTCGCCTGAGGCGGGAATTGAACCCAGGTCTCTGGTGCTGTGAGGCAGCAATGCTAACCACTGTGCCGCCCACAAAGGATGTGAGCATAAGAGATACAGTTAGTAAGTTTGCAGATGCACCAAAATTGGAGGTGTAGTGGACAGCAAAGAAGGTTACCTCAGATTACAACAGGAATTGATCAAATGGGCCAATGGGCTGAGAAGTGGCAGATGGAGTTTAATTCAGATAAATGCAAGGTGCTGAATTTTGGGAAAGCAAATCTTAACAGGACTTACACACTTAATGGTAAGGTCCTAGAGAGTGTTGCTGAACAAAGAGACTTTGGAATGCATGTTCATAGCCCCTTGAAAGTGGAGTCGCAGGTAGATAGGATAGTGAAGAAGGCGTTTGGTATGCTTTCCTTTATTGGTCAGAGTATTGAGTACAGGAGTTGGGAGGTCATGTTGCAGCTGTACAGGATATTGGTTAGGCCACTGTTGGAATATCTAAATCTATCATCTAATTCCTACTCATGCATCTGTCTGTGCCTGCCTCTACTCCCTCTGCTGGCAACGCGTTCCAGGCACCTACGGCCCTCTGTGTAAAGTATTTTCCGTGTGTATCTCCCTTAAACTTTTCACCTCTCACCTTGAATGCTTGGTCTATCGTTATTGAATCCCTCACCCTGGGAAAAAGCTTACCTCTATCCACCCTGTCTATACCCTTCATGATTTTGTAGACCTCAATCAAGTACCCCCTCAATCTCTTTTTTTCTAATGGAAACAATCCTAACCTACTCAACTTCTCTTCATAGCCAGCACTTCCATACCAGGCAACATCCTCATAAACCTTCTCTGCACCCTCTCCAAAGTGTCCACATCCTTTTGGTAATGTGGCGACCAGAACTGTACACAGTATTCTAAATGTGGCTGAACCTAAGTCTTGTACAATTTTAACATGACCTGCCAGCTCTTATACTCAACACCCCATTCCGATGAAGGCAAGCATACCATATGCCTCTTTGACCACTCTATTCACCTGTGCAGCAACCTTCAGGGTACAATGGACCTGAACTCCCAGATCTCTCTGCCCATCAACTTTTCCCAAGGCTCTTCTGTTTACAGCATACGTTGTCTTCAACAGTTTCCAAATCTCCCTTCCCCCCACCTCATCCCAGATCCAACCCTCCAACTCGACAATGTCCTCTAGACCTGTCCAACTACCTGCTCCATCCTCCTTCCAGCTGCATCCACCTCTTCCCATCCCACCCACCTTCCCACCAGCCCCCTTCCCCCTCCAAATTCATGATGAAGGGTTTATGCCCGAAATGTTGACTCTCCTGCTCCTCAGATGTTGCCTGACCTGCTGTGTTTTTCCAGCGTAACATCTTTTGACTCTAACTCTCCAGCATCGGCAGTCCTCACTTTCTCCTAGTTTCCAAATGCATGTAGATCCTGTCTCTCAGAATCCCTTACAACAAACTACCTACCATTGACATCAGGCTGACGGGTGTGTAGTTCCCTGGCTTTCCCTTGCAAGATTTCCTAAATAATAGCACCACATTAGCCAACCTCCCATCTTCTGGCATCTCATCTGGGGCAATTTATAATACAAATATCTCTGCTAGGGGCCCTGCAATTTCTTCCTTACCTTCTCACAATGTCATGGGATACACTTAGAACATAGAACATTACAGTGCAGTACAGATCTTTTGACCCTTGATGTTGCGCCGACCTGTGGAACCAATCTGAAGCCCATCTAATCTACACTATTCCATTTTCGTCCATTTGTTTATCCAATGACTATTTAAATGCCTTTAAAGTTAGGGAGTCTACTACTGTTGCAGGCAGTGCATTCCATGCCCTTACTACTCTCTGAGTAAAGAAACTACCTCTGACATCTGTCCTATATCTAACACCGCTCAATTTAAAGCTATGTCCCCTCGTGCTAGCCATCACTATCTGAGGAAAAAAGCTCTCACTGTTCACCCTATCTAACCCTCTGATTATCTTACATGTCTCAAATAAATCACCTCTCAACCTTCTTCTCTCTAATGAAAACAGCCTTAAGTCCCTCAGCCTTTCCTCATAAGACCTTCCTTCCATATCAGGCAACATCCTGGTAAATCTCCTGTGCACCCTTTCCAAAGCTTCTACATCCTTCCTATAGTGCAGTGACCAAAACTGTACGCAATACTCTAAATGTGGCTACACCAGCGTTTTGTTCAGCTGCAGCATGATCTCATGGTACCAAAACTCAATCCCTCTCCCAATAAAAGCTAACACATTGTATACCTCCTAACAACCCTATACGTGGACACTGAGATCCTCTCTGCTCATCCACACTGCCAAGATTCTTACCATTAGCCCAATACTCTATTCCTGCTGCTCCTTCCAAAGTGAATCACCTCACACTTTTCTGCATTAAACTCCCTTTGCCACCTCTCAGCCCAACTCTGCAGCTTATCTATGTCTCTCTGTAACCTGCAACATCCTTCCACACTGTCCAAATTCTACCAACCTTAGCGTCATCTGCAAATTTACTAACCAATCCTTCTGCGCCCTCAACTAGATCATTTACAAAAATGATGAACACCAGCGGTCCCAAAATAGATCCTTGCAGTACACCACTAGTAACTGAACTCCAGGATGAACATTTCTCATAAACCACCACCCTCTGTCTTCTTTCAGCTTGCCAATTTCTGATCCAAACCGCTAAATCACCCTCAATCCTATGCCTCCGTATTTTCTGTAATAGCCTACCGTGGGAAACATTATCAAACTGAAATCCATATTTACCACATCAACCACTTCACCCTCATCCGCCTGTTTGGTCACCTTCTCAAAGAACTCAATAAGGTTTGTGAGGCACAACCTACCCTTCACAAAACTGTGTTGACTATCCCTAATCAACTTATTCTTCGCTAGATGATTATAAATCCTATATCTTATAATCTTTTCTAACACTTTACCCACAACAGAAGTAAGGCTCACTGGTCTATAATAACCAGGGCTGTCTCTACTCCTCTTCTCGAAAAAGGAGACAACTTTTGCTATCCTCCAGTCTTTTGGTACTATTCTTGTAAACAATGACAATATAAAGTTCAAATCCAAAGGCTCTGCAGTCTCCTCCCTAGATTCCCAGAGAATTCTAGGTTAAATCCCATCCGACCCCGAGGACCTGTCTATTTTCACACTTTCCAGAATTGCTAACAACGCCTCCTTGTGAACCTCAATCCCTGGTCCTCACCTTCCACACCACCAACTTCTGTATATATCACATCATCCTCTGCCATTTCTGCCACCTACAAAAGGACCCCATCACCAGAGATATATTTCCCTCCTAACCCCTGTCCACTTTCCGTAAAGACCATTCCCTCCGCAACTGCCTTGTCAGGTCCCCCCAACAACCCACCCTCCTCTCCTGGCACCTTCCCCTGCCACCTCAGAAAATTCAAAACCTCTGCCCACACCTCCCCCCTCACCTCCATCCAAGGCTCCAAAGCAGCTTTCCACATCCATCAAAGTGTCATTTACGTATCTGTTGCTCCCAGTGCAGTTTCCTCTACATCAGGGACACAGGATTCCTACTTGGAGCATGCTTCAGAGAACATCTCTGGGACACCCACACCAACCAACCCTGTGGCTGAATACTTCAACTCCCCCTCAAAGTCTGCCAAGGACATGCAGGTCCTGGACCTCCTCTATCGCCAAACCCTAACCACCCGACGCCTAGAGGAAGAACACCTTATCTTCCACCTTGGGACCCTCCAACCCAATGGCATCAATGTGACCTTCCCCCCAGCCCAACCCCCCTCCCATTTATCTCTCCACTCCCCAAGGCTCCTAGCCTCATTCCTGCTGAAGGGCCTTTGCCCGAAACATCGATCATCGATTCTCCTCCACCTCGGATGCCACCTGACCTGCAGTGCTTTTCCAGCACCACACTTTCGACTCAACCCTGAGAAGCCTGTATCTCAGTATTCTCCTCGACAACATTGTCTTTTTCCAGTGTGAAAACTGACAAAAAAATATTCATTTCATGCTTTCCTTATCTCCTTGGTCTCGACGCACAACTTACCACTACTTTCCTTGATTGGCCCTAATCTTTCTCTAGTCATTCTTTTATTCCTGACATACCTATAGAAAGCTTTAGGGTTTTCCTTGATCCTATCTGCCAACAACTTCTCATGCCCCCTTTTAGCTCTTCTTAGTTCTCTCTTTAGGTAAGTATGTAAGTTAACTTGCTGAGCTGGAAGATTTGTTTTTAGACATTATCCATTCATACAGACAAGGAGGATACCACTTTGACTCAGTCAACACACACATCTTAGGACATGCAAAACAAAGACATACATGAGAATTCTTAGAGGCACGGCATTCTAACCAAAACTCTATCAATAAACACATCAATTTGGATCCTATCTACCTTCCCTTGAAAAAGAGAACCGGAAATGACATTAGCCACCTTATGAAACCAAGACCTATAAATAGAGGCAGGATGTGCCACCAGTACTTCACCAGACCCTCTCACTGATGATGTTACCTAGTATGGTGGCGAAATATCTGAAAACAAATCTTCCAGCTCAGCTAGTTAACTTACATACTTACCATCAACCTAAGCTACAAATCTTCTCAAAAATCTCTCCCCTTATGTCTTCCCTGACTAACTTCTAATTCTCAAGTGCCCTAACTGAGCCTTCACATCTCATCCTAACACAAACCTTCTTCTTCTTCTTGACAAGAGATTCAACCTGTTTAGTAAACCACGGCTCCCTTGCTCGACCACTTCCTCCCTGCCTAACAGGGACATACTTATCAAGAACACACAGTAGCTGTTCCTTGAATAAGCTCCACATTGCAATAGTGCCCATCCCCTGCAGTTTCCTTCCCCATCCTATGCATCCTAAATCTTGCCTAATCGCATCATAATTGCCTTTCCCCCAACAATAACTCTTGCCCTGACACTTGATCAGATCCAAGGGATTTATCTACTTTTGTGCATTTTACAACCTCCAGCACCTCATCTTCTGTAATTATGGACCCTTTTCAAGATATCACCTTTTATTCCCCAAGTTCTCTTGCTTCCATGTCTTGCTCCATGGTAAATACTGACACAAAATATTTGTTTAGGATCATACCCACCTCTTGTGGCTCCACACATTAAGGGCCTTGTTGATCATTAAGAGGCCCTATTTTCTCCCTCGTTACTCTTTTGCCCTTAATATGCTTGTAGAATCTCTGGATTTCATGAAGTCTCACAGGTCTTGGAAACAGGCCCTTGGACCCAACTTGCCTATGCCTCCCAGTTTTCACTGTTTAAACTAGTCCCATTTGCCTGGGTTTGGTCCATATCTCCCCATGTACCTATCTAAATGTTTCTTAAATGATGAAATTGTACTTGCATCCACCACTACCTCTGGCAGCCCGTTCCGCATGTTGGCCGCACTCCGTGTGAAGAAAAATGCCCCTCTGGACCCTTCTTTTTTCTCTTCCCTCTCACCTTAAACTTAGTTAAAAACCACAGAACACCAGGTTAGAGTCCAACTGGTTTATTTGGAGGCACTAGCTTTCGGAGTGCTGCTCCTCCAACAGGTGGTTGTGTAACCTTGTGTTGAGCGATTTTTAACTTTGTACACCCCAGTCCAACATCAGCATTTCCCATTCATGACCTTAAACTTATGCCCTGTAGTTTCAGACTCCCCTACCATGTGGAAAAGCTGTCAGAATAAGATGATGGAATAAAACACATCTACGTATTCCCACGTATTGGGAGATTCACTCCACATTATGCCTTGATTCTGGCCCTCCTCATTCCTCACTAACTCCGTTCCTCAGCCCGGCCAACCCTTATTCCCTTTCTCCCTCTTCCCATTCCTCACTGTCCTTCCACATATACTCACTCCTCCTCCCGGTCCAGCCCTTCCACATTTATCCCTCCTCCTGAGCCGGAGTCTCCGCCCCGCTCTGCCGTCAGGGCCGAGCCCGGGCTGAGGGAGGCTCGGTGCCGGGGTGAGTGTCCCCGCTCCCCCCGGGGATGGAGCCCGAGCCCGAGCCCGAGCCCCCCGCGGTGCGGAGACATCAGCATCAACACAACCTGAAACACCGGTACGTGCTGGGGCGGACCCTGGGCAGGGGCACGTACGGCCGGGTCAAGTCGGCTACCGAGCGGCTCACCGGCAGGACGGTAAGGAAATACCGGCAATTGGGAATTACATAGCGAGTGGAGAGACTAGGAATAATGGGAGACTGGGATTAGTTCAGGGAATGAAGAGACAGTAGCGAGGGGTCTGAGGAGACTGGGAGAAACAAGGAGACTGGGAATAATACAGGGAAGGGCGTGCCTGGGAATAACACAGGGACCTGGGAAAATTATACACGGGATTTGTAAACTGGAATGGAACGGGAAAGATTAGTAACAACTCAAGGTATGGGAAAATCTGAATATTACTGAGGATGGGATAGATTGGAAATACCAAAGGGACTGGGAAGCTAGGAATATTAATGGTACTGGGAATGTTACAGCCACCATTGTCTGGGAATAGCAGAGAGGTTGGGAACGATTCAAAATATTTCAGGAAATGGGAGAAACTAGGAATGTTGCAGTATCCTGGAACCTTGGGACAATGTATGGAATGAAAGAGATTGGGAATGTCATGCCTAAAAGCAGAGACTGAGAATAATAGAGGGGCTGGAAGAAACTAAGAATTTCAGACAGAAACTGGCAATATCATAGGGACTGAGAATATCACCGAGAATGGAAGACATTGGGGAAAATCTGTAAACTGGAATTAAATGGAGACTAGGAAAATGAGAGGGTCACAATGACCAAAACCTAAGATTTAATTTGATTTGATTTGATTTATTATTGTCACGTGGACTAAAGTACAGTGAAAAGTAGTGTTTTATGTGCTAAGCAGATAAATTGTACCTTACATAAGTACATTAGGAAAACGGAACAGAATACAGAGTATATATTACAGCTACAGAGAAGATGCAGAGAAAGATCAATTCTAATATGAGAGGTCCATATGAGTCTGATAGCAGCAGGGAAGAAGCTGTTTTTGAATCTCTTGGTACCTGTTTTAAAACTTTTGTATCTTCTGCCCGGTGGAAGAGAGTAAACCCAGGGTGGGAGGGGTCTTTGATGTTAGCTGCTTTCCTGAGGCAGCAGAAAGTGTAGCCAGAGGCAGTGGAAGAAAGACTGATCATGATGGACTGGGCTGCATTCAGAACTCGCTGTCATTTCTTGCAGTCTTGGCAGAGCAGTTACCATTCCAAGCTGTGTTGCATCAGGATGAGATTTTTTCTATGGTACATCTATAAATATTGATAGGAGTCATTGTGGACATGCCGAATTTCTTTAGCTTTCTGAGGACGTAGAGGCATTGGAGTGCCTTCCTCACTGTCGTGTCAATGTGGATGGACCAGCACAGATTGTTGGTGATATTTTACTTCCATGAGCATGAAGTTGTCAACCACCTCCACCTCAGCACCGTTGATACAGACATGGACATGCCCTCCACTCTGCTTCCTGATGTTGATGACCAGCTCCTTTGTTTTGCTGACATTGAGGGAGAGATCGTTGTCTTTACTCTATGCTAGTAAGTTGTCCTTTCCTGTATTCTGTCTTGTCATTGTTCGAGATCTGACCCACTACAATGTTGTCATCAGCAAATTTGTAAATGGAGTTGGTGCAGAATTCAGTCATGCAGTCGAGGGTGTTGAGGATTATTGTGGAGGAAGTGTTGTCACCTGCCCTGACTGATTGCGGTCTGTGAGTCAGGAAGTCGAGGATCCAGTTGCAGAGGGGTGAACAGAGTCCTAGGATTCGGAGTTCGGAGATGGGTTTTGTTGGAATTATGGTTTTGAAAGTGGACCTAAAGTCAATAAATAAGAGTCTGATGTTATCCAGATGTTCATAGAATTGTAGAATCCCTTTAGTGCGAAAGCAGACTATTTGGCCCATCAGGTCCACACCAACCCTCCCATCAGCATCCCACCCAGACCCCCCCCCTACCTAGCCAGCACATCCCTGGATGTTATGGGCAATTTAGCATGGCCAGTCCACCTAACCTGTACATCTTTGCACTGTGGGAGGAAACCAGAACATCTAGAGGAAGGCCATGCAGTCACTATGAGAATGTGTAAACTCCACACAGTCACCTGAGGATGGAATCAAACCCAGTCCCTGGTGCTGTGAGGCAGCAGTGCTAACCACTGAGCCTCCCTGTTGCCCTGTTCCAGGGATGAGTGTAGAGCAAAAGAGATGGTATCTGCCGTGGACCTGTTATAGCCATAGCCAAATTGTCGCAGATCAACTAACCTCTTAAAGCATTTCACAATGATGGATGTCAGAGCTACCAGGCGGTTGTCATTAAGGCATGTTGCCTTATTTTTCTTTGCTACCGGAATAATAATAGTCTTCTTGAAATAGGAGGGAACCTCACATCTTGGTAGGGAGAGGTTAAAGATGTCTGCAAGTACTCCCCCAGTTGGTCTGCTTAGCACCTGAGTGCATGGCCAGGGACTCCATCTGGGCCAGTTGCTTTCCGTGGGTTCTTCCTCAAGAAGGTTGGTCTGACGTCTGTAGCGGTGACTGTGGGCAGGTGACGTCATTTCACTGACATTCTACTCAAAATGAGCATAAAATGCATTTAGCTCATCCAGAAGGAATACATGGTTGTCAGCCATTCTACTCAACATCGCTTTGTAGCCTGTAAGCCTTGCCACAGTCTGTGTGGTTAGTCTAGGACTCTAGTTTAGTCTGGTATTGTCTCTTGCAATCCCTTGCAAATATTGTACCTAGATTTCAGGGTTACGTGACTTGAACGCCTCAGACTTCAGTAGGGAGTGAATCTTCTGGTTCATCTATGGTTTCCAGTTGGGGAACACGGATTAACTTCTTTGGCATGTATTTACTGACGAAGTCAGTGACGGTAGTAGCATATTCATTTAGGTTGACCGCTGAGTTCTTGAAAATGGACCAGTTGTACAACTCCCTGTACCAGATATCACAGGTACTATAAAACTGTGTATCAGAGAGCTGGGAAACTGGGAATATCACAGGGAATGAGAGAAGTTGGGAATGACCCAGGGACCAGGAGACTGGGGTAACATACTGGAGTTTTGATCTATGTAAAGAGGTTGAGACTGAAGGAAGTGCATAGTTCCCAGTGGATATTCAGCACAGTGCAGAAGACTGGATATAATTATAAAATTCACAAGCATCATGCAAATGGGTGACTGTTTTAAAAATGAAAAATGATGAGCCAAATGGCAACTTTCTGTGCCCTGGCAAATCTGAGTGTGGATGTGTCAGTGCACCCAGAGTACTCAATCCCGCTGCCAGTGCACACAATAAATACCTAGTCAGAGTGCCATTACACAAAGTGAGTGCCCTCTCCTACAGCCTGTAGCCTCTCAGTGCTAGTGCATGGCATTGATTTCTAATCACAGTACCAGTGCAGACAGTGTGTCCACTCCCAAAGCTACACAGAATATGGAGGCATGAGGCACAAATTGACTGAGCTCGATTGGGAAAGTATACTAAAAGGCATGACTGTACATAGGCAATGGACAGTCTTTAAAGAGCTATTACATGACTTACAACCAGGAATTCCTTTAACATGCAAAAACTCAAAAAGACAGTCAACTATCGCTGACGAAGGAAGTTAAAGATTTTATAAGATTAAAAGAAAAAGCTTCTGAAATTATTTGAAATAATAAATCTGCGGATCAGGATGTTTTAAGTATGCTGTATAGCAAAGGACGATTAGGGAAAGGAAAGTAGAAGATGAATGGAATCTAGCAAAAAAAAAGCAATGGACTAAAGCTTGTACTGGCACTGAATAAAGAAATGGCAGAGAAACTAAATTTGTGTCTGTTTATATTGAGAAAGAAACAAGACATCTTCCAGAACTAGGTATCTAAAAGGCTATGGAAAACGAGGAGCTGAAGGAAACTAATATTAGTAGGAAGATTGTACTGGAGAAATTAATGGAGCTGAAAGTTAATAAATCCCCAGGACCTGATATTTTATATCCCAGAGTGCTGAAGGGGCTGGTTTTAAAGATTGTCGATGTATTAATGAGCATTTTTCCAAACTCCTTACATTCTGAAATTATTACCATGGATTGGAAGGTAGCCAATGTCACCCTATCCTACTATTTAACATTTTCAGACTGAGTGGGGTAGAATCAGTGCTTAGACCCCAGCTGTTCACAAAATATATCAATCATTTTGAGGTGGGAATCAAAGGTAGCGTTTCCAAATTTGCAGATAGTGCAAAGCTAGGCAGGAATGGGAATTGTGAGAAAGATACAAGCTTCAAGAGAATATGGACAGGCTTCTTGAATGGGTAAGAACATGTGTTACGACAAGGGATAAACTCCTCTGCTAATTTAAACCTGACACTTAGAGGAGCTGACCTCGTGCCGTAATCTGTTAAATCTCGAGAGGCAAAGAACTATCCCAGATTTCCCTATTTAAAGTAAAAATTAACAAATTTATTCTTTAAGTCCAACAGAGAACACTAGAACCACTATTTATGATTCCTTTCTCTTAAACCTATCTTTTATCTCCCACTCTTCAATATTGGTCTGATTTTAAAAAAAATTAAGATTTACAACAAAAAAAAGACATTTCAAAACCAGTCAGCTTTGTCATTTCTCTTTTGTGATCTTTCTAGGTTGTCCTCAGTGTTCTGCAGCACAAAGTTCTTATGGACAGGTACCTTTGGAGAGTTATTCAGCTAACAGTCTATGCTTGTTGGTTTTCTTGGCAGTTCTCCCTCTAACTGTTCAAAATATCCAGTTTTATACCTCAAAATATCACATCATTTCATTGGATTGATGTATTCAAAACACTAAATTCAAATTCAATTGGATTTTTGTGCGTGGAGCATAATTTAAACTGCATGGCTGAATTTGAATTTGTTTTTGTTCCATGGCAACACAAAACCAGCGATTTGTTTCAACCAAGTGTTTTTACCTTGTTCAGGACACTCTGTGCTTTCAGTTAGTCCTTACTATTTTCCTCCTTCTCTTAAAGATACAGTACACCTTTGTAACACATGGCAGATGGAATATACCATACATACTAAAGTTATAGTTGATTTCTTCTAAAGGGAAACCCCTATTTTCAGCCAAAAAAATCTGGAATTTTCCATATATCTCATGTAAAAGTTGACCCTAGTTCTTCACAGATAACAGATCAATATTTGTGAACCAGTCTGCTGGCCATCCTGCTCCGCTCCGGACATCCAGTCCACCAGCCCTCATATTCTGTTTTGGGTTTCCAGAATTACTATAATTCGGTGTGTATTTTTTTTTCTTTATTCATTTAGAGATTAGTAAGGCTTCTGCTAATGATACTGTATGAATTTTGACAGGCATGAATTTCAGCCCCTCAAAATTAGCATCCGCATAACAGTCGACTCCATAAAGTTAACCTTAAAAAGTAGTCCAAAAAAGTTTGACTATTACTTAAATATATATGGTAATGTGGATAAATTTGAGTTTGTCACCTAGGTAGGAGATTTAGAAAGTATTAAGGGGCTTGGGTACCCTTGTCAGTAAGTCACTGAAGTTTAAGTTTAAGGTACAGCAAGCTATTAGGAAGGTTATGGAATGTTAGCCCGTAGTACAATAGGATCTGAGTATAGGTGTGTGGCACAGTGGTTTGCACTGCTGCCTCACAGCGCCAGAGACCCGGGTTCAATTCCCGCCTCAGGTGACTGACTGTGTGGAGTTTGCACATTCTCCCAGTGTCTGCGTGGGTTTCCTCCGGGTGCTCCGGTTTCCTCCCACAGTCCCAAAAATGTGCAGGTCAGGTGAATTGGCCATGCTAAATTGCCCATAGTGTTAGGTGAAGGGGTAAATGTAGGGGAATGAGTCCGGGTGGGTTGTTCTTCGGAGGGTCGGTGTGGACTTGTTGGGCCGAAGGGCCTGTTTTCACACTGTAAGTAATCTAAAGTATTGCTTCAATTGTAAAGGAGCTTGGTTAGACTACACCTAGAGTATCCAGTGCAGTTTTGATCATCTTATTTGAGGAAGTAGTGCAACAAATGTTCACCAGACTTGTTCCTGGGATGATGGAACCTCCTGTGAAGAGAGATTCTACAAACTGCGCATGTATTCTCTACAGTTTGAAGAATGAGGGGTGATCTCAGTGAAGCTTACAAAATACTTAAAGGGATAGACAGGATAAATGCAGGTAAGATGTTTCCAGTGGTCAGGGAGTCCAGAACCAGGAGCACAATTTAAAAATGAAAAGGGATTAGATTACATTACATTACAGTGTGGAAACAGGCCCTTTGGCCCAACAAGTCCACACCGACCCGCTGAAGCGCAACCCACCCATACCCCTACATTTACCCCTTACCTAACACTACGGGCAATTTAGCATGCCACTTAGGATGTCACTTAGATCTGAGGTACAAAGAACAATGAAAGTTACAGCACAGGAACAGGCCCTTCAGCCCTCCAAGCCTGAGCCAATCCAGATCCTCGATCTAAATTTGTTGCCTATTTTCCAAGCATCTGTATCCCTCTGTCCGTGCCAATTCCTGTATCTGTCTATATACATCTTAAATGACACTATCGTGCCCGCTTCTACCACCTACACTGGCAATGCATTCCAGGCACCCACGACCCTCTGCGTAAAGAATTTTTCACGTATATCTCCCCTGTCACTTTGAACTTGTGACCTCTAGGAATCGATTCCACCAACTCCCCCTAAACTCTGGGGGAGAAAGCTTCTTGCTATCTACCCTGTCTATACCTCTCATGATTTTATAGACCTCAATCAGGTCCCCCTTCAACCGCCTTCTTTCCAATGAAAATAATCCTAATCTATTTAGCCTCTCTTCATAGCTGGTGCCCTCCGTACCAGGCAACATCCTCCTCTACACCCTCTCCAAAGCATCCACACCCTTTTGATAATGTGCTGACCAGAACTGTACGCAGTATTCCAAATGCGGCCAAACCAAAGTCTAATACAACTGTAACATGATCTGCTAATTCTTGTACTCAATACCCTGTCCGATGAAGGAAAGCATGCCATATGCCTTCTTGACCACTATTGACCTGCATTGCTACTTTCAGGGTACGATGGACCTGAACACACTCATCTCTCTGTGCATCAATTTTCCCCAGGGGTTTTCCATTTACTGTACAGTTTGCTCTTGAATTGCATCTTCCAAAATACATCACCTCGCATTTGCCCAGATTGAACTCCATCTGCCATTTCTCTGCCCAACTCTCCAATCTATCTACATTCTGCTGCATTCTCTGACAGTCCCCTTCACTATCTGCTACTCCACCAATCTTAGTGTCATCTGCAAACTTGCTAATCAGACCACATATACCTTCCTCTGGATCATTTATGTATATCACAAACAATAGTGGTCCCAGCACAGATCCCTGTGGAATACCACTGGTCACAGGTTTCCATTTTGAAAAATTCCTTTCTACTACTACTCTGTCTCCTGCTGCCCAGCCAGTTCTCCATCCATCTAGCTAGTACACCCTAGACCTCATGCAACTTCATTTTCTCCATGGGGAACCTTATCAAACACCTTACTGAAGTCCATGTATATGACATCTACAGCCCTTCCCTCATCAATCAATTTTGTCACTTCCTCAAAGAATTCTATTAAGTTGGTAAAGTGGGCACGAAAGTGGGCATGATAGCTTAGTGGTTAGCACCACTGCCTCACAGCGCCAGGGACACTGGTTCGAGTCCAATCTCGGGCAAATGTCTGTGTGGAGTTTGCAGATTGTCCCTCCGGGTGCTCTGGTTTCCTCCCACAATCCAAAGATGTGCAGGTCAGGTGAATTGGCCATGTTAAATTTGCCATAGAGTTCAGGGATGTGTAGGTTAGATGCATTAGTCAGGGGTAAACATAGGGTCTGGGTGGGTTACACTTGAGAGGGTTGGTGTGGTCTTATTGGGCCAAAGGGCCTGTTGCCACACTATAGGGATTCTATTCTATAAAATATTGTGTCGTCGATAAGCCCATTTTCTTCCAAATGGAAATAGATCCAATCCCTCAGTATCTTCTCCAGCAGCTTCCCTACCACTGACTTCAGGCTCACTGGTTGTAATTTCTTGGAATATCCCTGCTACCCTTCTTCAACAAGGGGACACATTAGCAATTCTCCAGTCTGCTGGGACCTCCCAATTTTCAAGGATGCTGCAAAGGTATATGTTAAAGTCCCGGCTATTTCCTCTCTCGCTTCCCTCAGTAACCTGGGATAGATCCCATCCGATCCTGGGGACTTGTCCACCTGAATGCCTTTTAGAATACAAACGCTTCCTCCCTCCCTATGCCGAGAGTAATCAAAGATCTATCCCTAACCTCAACATCCATCATGTCCCTCTCCTCAGTGAATACTGATGCAAAGTACTCATTAAGAATCTCACCCACTTTCACTGACTTCACGTATACCTTTCCTGTTCTGTCATTGAGTGGGCCAATCCTTTCTCTAGTTACCCTCTTGCTCCTTATATATATAAATAAAAGGCATTGGGATTTTCCTTAACTCTGTTTGCTAAAGATACCTCATGGGTATGCTGTTTTGGAAAATGTAGGGGGTGATGGATTCTCAGGGGAACGGAGCATGAACGTAGCATGAAGTTTCTGGTGTTGAGACTGGCTCTGATGCAACAAGGGGTATGTTGGCTTCCAAGAGATCAATTGTGTTAGGGGATTCTGTAGTCCGAGGTACAGACAAACGTTTCTGTGGCCAGCAGAGAAAAAGCAGAATGGTGTCTTGTTTCCCTGGTGCCAGGATCAAGGATGTCTCGGAGAGGGTGCAGAATGTTCTCACGGGGGAGAGAGGCCAGCAGGAGGTCATTGTCTACATTGGAACCAACGACATAGGAAGGGAAAAGGTTGAGACTCTGAAGGGAGATTACAGAGAGTTAGGCAGAAATTTAAAAAGGAGGTCCTCAAGGGTAGTAATATCTGGATTACTCCCAGTGCTACGAGCTAGTGAGGGCAGGAATAGGAGGATAGAGCAGATGAATGCATGGCTGAGGAGCTGGTTTATGGGAGAAGGATTCACATTTTTGGATCATTGGAATCTCTTTTGGGGTAGAAGTGACCTGTACAAGAAGGACAGATTGCTCCTGAATTGGAAGGGGACTAATACACTGGCAGGGAAATTTGCTAGAATTGCTTGGGAGGATTTAAACTAGTAAAATGGGGAGGGGGGTAGACCCAGGTAGATAATGAGGAAAGAGATCGATCTGAGACAGGTACAGCTGAGAACAGAAGCGAGTCAAACAGTCAGGGCAGGCAGGGACAAGGTAGATCTAACAAATTGAACTGCATTTATTTCAATGCAAGGGGCCTAACAGGGAAGGCATTGCTATGATAACTCGGGGCATGGTTAGGAACATGGGCCTGGGATATCAAAGCAATTACGGAAACATGGCTCAGGACTGGCAGCTTAATGTTCCAGGATACAAATGCTACAGGAAGGATAGAAAGGAAGGCAAGAGAGGAGGGGGAGTGGCATTTTTGATAAGGGATAGCATTACAGCTGTGTTGAGGGAGGATATTCCCGGAAATACATCCAGGGAAGTTATTTGGGTGGAACTGAGAAATAAGAAAGGGATGATAACCTTATTGGGATTGTATTATAGACCCCCTAATAGTCAGAGGGAAATTGAGAAACAAACTTGTAAGGAGATTTCAGCTATCTGTCAGAATAATATGGTGGTTATGGTAGGGGATTTTAACTCTCCAAACATCGACTGGGACTGCCATAGTGTTCACGGTTTAGATGGAGAGGAATTTGTTAAGTGTGTACAAGAAAATTTTCTGATTCAGTATGTGGATGTACCTACTAGAGAAGGTGCAAAACTTGACCTACTCTTGGGAAATAAGGCAGGGCAGGTGACTGAGGTGTCAGTGGGGGAGCACTTTGGGGTCAGCGACCATAATTCTATTTGTTTCAAAATCATGATGGAAAAGGATAGACCAGATCTAAAAGGTGAAGTTCTAAATTGGAGAAAGGCCAATTTTGAGGGTATTGGGCAAGAACTTTCGAAAGCTGATTGGAGGCAGATGTTTGCAGGTAAACAGACGGCTAGAAAATGGGAAGCCTTCAGAAATGAGATAACAAGAATCCAGAGAAAGTATATTCCTGTCAGGGTGAAATGGAAGGCTGGTCGGTATAGGGAATGCTGGATGACTAAAGAAACTGAGGGTTTGGTTAAGAAAACGAAAGAAGCATATGTCAGATATAGACAGGATAGATCGAGTGAATCCTTAGAAGAGTATAAAGGAAGTAGGAGTATACTTAAGAGGGAAATCAGGAGAGCAAAATGGGGACATGAGATAGCTTTGGCAAATAGAATTAAGGAGAATCCAAAGGGTTTTTACAAAGTTTGGGTGAAGATTTGTAGCTCGGGTGCTCGTTGTTGTGGTTCTGTTCGCCGAGCTGGAAATTTTTGTTGCAAACGTTTCGTCCCCTGTCTAGGTGACATTCTCAGTGCTTGGGAGC
>NC_057732.1:628009-638942 GCF_004010195.1 Chiloscyllium plagiosum | reverse complement strand
TTTAGGGTGAGAGGGGAAAGATATAAAAGAGACCTAATGGGCAACCTTTTCACGCAGAGGGTGGTACGTGTATGGAATGAGCTGCCAGAGGATGTGGTGGAGGCTGGTACAATTGCAATATTCAAGAGGCATTTGGATGGGTTTTTGAATAGGAAGGGTTTGGAGGGATATGGGCTGGGTGCTGGCAGGTTGGGCTGGGATATCTGGTCAGCATGGACGGGTTGGACTGAAGGGTCTGTTTCTATGCTGTACATCTCTCTGACTCTATAACTCCTTTTAGCCCTCTTAATTCCTCATTTCAGGTTGGTCCTACATTCCCGATATTCTTCCAAAGCTTCATCTGTCTTCAATTGCCTGTGCCTTATGTACGCTTCCTTTTTCCTCTTAGCTAGTCTCTCAATTTCACCTGTCATCCATGGTTCCCTAATCTTGCCATTTCTAGCCCTTATTTTCACAGAAACAGGTCAGTCCTGCACACTAATCAACCTTTCTTTAAAAGCTTCCCACATATCAAATGTGGATTTCCCTTCAAACAGTTGCTCGTAATTCATTTGCCCCAGCTCCTGCTGAATTTTGGTATAGTTGATCTTCCCCCAATTTAGCACTGTTCCTTTAGGGTCAGTCTTGACTTTGTCCATGTATATTCTAAAACTTATGGAATTATGATCACTATTCCCAAAATAATTCCCCACTGAAACTTCAACCACCTGGCCAGGCTCATTCTCCAACACCAGGTCCAGTGTGGCTCCTTCAACAAAGGGTCAGTTAGACTCGAAACGTCATCTCTTTTCTCTCCTTACAGATGCTGCCAGACTTGCTGAGATTTTCCAGCATTTTCTCTTTTGGCCCCTTCATGAGTTGGATTACTTACATACCGCTCGAGAAAACCCTCCTGGATGGTCCTTACAAATTCTGCTCTATCCAATCCTCTAACACTAAGTGAATCCCCAGTCAATGTTGGGAAAATTAAAACTCCTATCATCACCACCCTGTTGCTCTTACATATTTCCGTAATCTGTTTACATTTTTGTATCTCTATCTCACTTTCGCTGTTGAGAGGCCTGTAATACAGCCCTAACATTGTTACCACACCCTTCCAATTTCTGAGCTCTACCCATATTGCCTCACTGCTCGAGTCCTCCATAGTGCCCTCCTTCAGCATAGCTGTGATATCCTCTCTGACCAGTAATGCAACTCCTCCATCCCTTTTACCTCTCTCTGTATTCCGCCTGAAGCATCAATATCCTGGGACATTTAGTTGCCAATTTAGGGCAACTAAATCAACAAAGTCTCAGTAATAGCAATAACATCATACTCCCAGGGACTAATCCAAGTCCTAAGTTCATCTGCTTTACTTACTACACTTCCTGCATTAAAACAAATGGACCTAAGACCATCAGTCCCTTTGCGTTCATCATCTGCTCTCTGCCTACTCTTCCCCTTAGTCACACTGACTTCATTATCTAGTTCCTTACAGGCTGTAGTTACTACCTCCTTCCTGTACACGAACCTCCTCATTTGGTTCCCATCCCCCTGCCACATTAGTTTAAACCCTCCCCAACAGCACATGTTTAGTTAGTTTAAGCCTGCCCCAAAAGATGTGTATAATTTGTTTTATTCAAAAGACTATGAACTTTTGAAATTTTTTACTGTAGAGGGCTGTGAAAGTATCTCTGAGTATGTTTTAGGTCAATATTAATAGATTTCTGATTACCAATAGTAATAGCGTGGCTAAAAGGCATTGAAGTGATGGATCAGCCATGATAGTATTTCATGGTGCAGAATGCTCAATGGCTGAATGGCCTACTCCTGTTCCTGTTAATTATGATGACGACAAAATGTGAACATTTTCAGGAAACTCTGTCAGGTTTGTAGGTGTCCTTTAGAACCTTGGAAGTCTGCCATTTTACTTGGTTTGCTGTCTAATTTGACTCCAAGCTCTTGTACTTGGAAGTAAATGAACAAGTCACTTGGTCATATCGAAATATAACAATGGGCTGCAGATGTTGAAGAAGCTTGCAGAACCTTCATTACAGTCTTATCTGGGACTGCGTTCCTTGAGTGCAGATTATGGTTTAAGAAATTGTTGTGGTTCTGGTTAGTTAAATAATCAGAAAGAGTGTGATCTGACAATCCTGACAAGGGAGAAGAGATTGGTGCTTACAATCTGGAAGGCCAGTAGTCAGTTAAACCATGGGATAAACATCTCCTGCATGGAAATCCAGTGGCAGCTGGGTTTGGGTTATTTGAAGATACTGATTTTAATTTGATTTGATTTATTATTATCAAGTGTGCCGAGATACAGTGAAAAGTACTGTTTTCTGTGCCAACCAAACAAATCAGACATTACATAAGAATATAGTGCTACACCCACCGAGAAGGTGTAGAAAAAGATAATTCTAAAATGAGAGGCCCATTCATAAGTCTGATAACAGTGGGGAAGAAGCTGTTCTTGAATCTCTTGGTACCTGTTTTCAACTTTCATATCTTCTCCCAGAACGAAGAGGGTGCAAGAGAATATAACTGGGATGGAAAGGGGTCTTTGATCCCATTGGCTGCTTTCCCGAGGCAGCAGGAAATTTAGGCAGACTCAATGGAAGGAAGGCTGATTTTCGTGATGTACTGGGCTTGTATTCACAACTCCATAATTTCTTGCGGTCTTGTACAGACTAAGTGTGATGCATCCGATAGACTGCTTTCTATGGTGCATCTGTAAAAATTGTTAAGAGTCATTGTGGACATGCCAAATTTCCTTAGCCTTCTGAGGAAGTAGAGGTGTTGGTGTGCTTTCCTGGCTGTAGCGTGATGTGGATGGGCCAGGATAGATTGTTGGTGATGTTTACTCCATGGAATTTTAAGTACTCAACCACCTCCACCTCAGCATCATTGATACAGACACTCTGCTTCCTGAGGTTGATGACCAGCTCCTTTGTTTTGCTGACATTGAGGGAGAGGTCAATGTCTTTACACCATGCCATTATCTCTATCTCTTTCCTGTACTCGGTCTCATCTGTGTTTGAGATCTGACCCAGTGATGGTAACATTAGCAAATTTATAAATGGAGTTAGAACTGAATTCGGCCACACAGTTGTACATGTGTATAAGGTGTATAATAAGGTGCTGAGTATGCAGCCTTATGGGGCGCCAGTGTTTGAGGATTATTGTGGACGAGGTGTTGTCACCTATCTTTATTGAATGTGGTCAATTGAAGGAAATCAAGGATCTAGTTGCACAGGGGGGAATACAGTCCTAGGTCTTGGAGTTTAGAGATGGGTTTTGTTGAAATTATGGTGTTGAAGGTGAAGGTAAAGTCAATAAATAGGAGTTTAACGTGGGTGCCCTTGTTGTCCAGATGTTCCATGGATGAGTAAAGGGCCAGGGAGATGGTGTTTGCTGTGGGCCAATTATGGTGGTAGGAAAATTTTAGTGGTTCATGCCAATCTAAGAGGCTCACGTTGATGTGTGCCATTACAAACCAGTTGAAGCACTTCATTAGGTTGAGAGTGCTAGGCCTTTTCTCGTTGGAACGGCGAAGGATGAGGGGTGACTTGATAGAGGTTTATAAGATGATCAGAGGAATAGATAGAGTAGACAGTCAGAAACTTTTCCCCCGGGTACAACAGAGTGTTACAAAGGGACATAAATTTAAGGTGAAGGGTGGAACGTATAGGGGAGGTACATGGATGGGTGCTTAAGCTAGGACAAATGTTCAGCACAACATCGTGGGCCGAAGGGCCTGTTCTGTGTTGTATTGTTCTATGTTCTATAATGATGGATGTCAGAGCCACTGGGTGGTAGTCATTAAGGCATGTTACCTTTAGCACTGGGATAATAATGGTCTTCGTGAAGCAGGTGAGAACCTCACATCATAGGCAGGAGAGGTTAAAGATGTTTGAAAATGCTCCCACCAGATGATCAGTACAGAACCTGAGTGCACAGTGTGGGATTGTGTTCAAATAATGACCAAACTCGTTATAATCAGCCCTTACCAACCGTTTCTCGGACCTGAACAGATTGGTGAAAATAACCTGTTTACTCATCAACTGCAGTAACACAAGTTCGAGGTGGCGATAGAATCCCGAAATACAGTTCTTACACCTTTTTATACACTGTTCTTAAACTTGTGGGCGGCACGGTGGCACAGTGGTTAGCACTGCTGCCTTACAGCGTCAGAGACCCGGGTTCAATTCCCGCCTCAGGCGACTGACTGTGTGGAGTTTGCACGTTCTCCCTGTGTCTGTGTGGGTTTCCTCCGGGTGCTCCGGTTTCCTCCCACCATCCAAAGATGTGCAGGGTCAGGTGAATTGGCCATACTAAATTGCCTGTAGTGTTAGGTAAGGGATAAATGTAGGGGTATGGGTGGGTTTCGCTTCGGCGGGTCGGTGTGGACTTGTTGGGCTAAAGGGCCTGTTTCCACACTGTAATCTAATCTAAATCTAGCCTTTTTATACACCGTTCTTAAATATATTAAAATTCCATTATCGTAGTGTTACATTGTAGTATCTGTAGTACACACGGGTTTGAAGGACCTCCGTCCTGGGGGACAGGAGATGGGTTAAAACATGTACTAAATGTTGGCTGCTACTCCTGTTAGGGTTAGAGGTACCTGTCTGATCTGCTTGCGTAATTAAAAGGTGTTAGTTAGTAAAAAAAAAAAACTAGGTCTGGACAAGCAAATGGACGTCATTCTATTGAGTGGTGTGCAGATGAGATTGATTTTAGATTAAGATAAATGCTTGGCACAACATCGTGGGCTGAAGGGGTCTGTACTATGTAGTTCTATGTTCTATATGTGCTCTAAATAAGTTAAAAATTGTACCATGTTAAATTGCCATAGAGTTAGGTGCATTAGTTAGGGGGAATGGTTACTCTTCGGAGCGTCGGTGTGGACTAGTTTGGCCGAAGGGCCTGTTTCTACACTGTAGGGAATCTAGTGTTGTCAGTGTGAGTTTCATTCATTCATGCAATTTCACATAAGCGCTGTTTCGACAGTTAGTTTCTTAAAGTGATAACGGCCCAATTAAAAGATGTTTAACATGTACGTACTAATTGGGGGAAAATGTTTGGTGTTCTGTAATCTGTTCAGGTCCGAGAGATGGTTGGTAAGGGCTGATTAATATTATAATCTTTTCATAGTTTCTAGTAGGTCATGGAGATGTGATGGCGGGGATGGTATTGTTCTGGTTAGTAGTCTTTGATAATTATTCAGAGGTGACTTTTGATGTAAAAATAGTCTGATAGGGGTTGAAGTTGTAAGGGAGCAGTAATGGATTTAGAAGTATTGCTTTAATTTTAGTCCATCTTGCAATAGTAAAATAAATTACAGAACCGCAGTTTTATGAAACCATGTTATAGTAAATAACGGGTTAGTGAAGGGTTATAAATGAATGAACAGGAACCCGGCATTTAAGAATATAGCGAGCTGGTGAGTGAGTTAATAAAGATAACAACCTATAACACAATATCTCACAATGGCTGGAGACTCCATCCAGGCCAGTTGATTTCCATGAGTTCACCCTCTAGAAGGTCAATCTGATTGTCTGAGGCGGTAACTGTGGATACAGGTGCAACTGAGGCTGTTGGGGCAGGTGACATCATTTCACTGACCTGTCCTTCAAAATGAGCAGAGAATCGATTGAGCTCATCAGGGAGGGACACTGGCTAGTGAGTAGAAATTACCGAATGAAAGCAATTTGAAATACCGACACAAATGACAGATTTGAAAGTGTAATCAAAGGAGGAATCTGCAAGGGGCAGGGAGATGGAGGAGAATCTCCTCCCTATTAAACATTTTACATTATTGAATTCTCATACTCTCCACCTCATGTTGATAACTGCTCCTCCCATTTTCTACAGTTATTCCAAACTCCACCTCCCTGAATCCCCCTCTATCTGTTCTAAATGCATTATATTTTGCAGCTTTTAATTATTAGTCCTCTTTCCCTGAAGCCATACCAGTTGTTAAGCCTACTATGTCTGGTTCCTCCCATAGCTTCCTTCAGACTCTCCTGTTTAATTATGGATATTGTTGTACAGACAATTTTCATTTTTCCCAGCACTTTATCTCAATTTCTATTCAAGCATCTTCTTAGCCTTTCTCTCTAGCTCTATTTACTTGCTTGTCAGAACTATCTGCTCTTTCTTTTGTCATCAGTAGCTTGTAAATTTTAAAACAGGTCTCTCCCTTCGTTTACCAGCTGTCCAGAATCAGATTGCTACTTAGAGTTTGTCCCTGTGTGAACAGCTTCTATCATTCCCTCTGTTGAAGGGGTTGCACCACACTGTGGATGTTAAGCATTTATGTCTCTCTCACTCAAATACAGGGGGCATGCTGAATAACACTTGCAAACATAGAACAGAGGAGATCAATTTGAAAGCAGCAAAGAAATGATTCAATTAGCAAAAGCAAACAACTGACATAATCTATTTATCAATGTGCTTGCTTTTAAAATAAGCCAAATCTCTTCTAAAGTTTTCCAAGGAAGTTTTTTGAAAATTTTATCAGTCGAGGTTGTATGGCCTTCACTGCCTGCTATTTCAGAATGGTATGGTTAAAAAGGTTTAATACTGTGGAGTCATGTGACCAAGTCTCCTGGGAAGGCTGGATTAGGGGAAACCGTGACTGTCAAGACCAAATATTGCATTGCAAATAACCAGCTGTCTATGGCTCATCTGAGAGGAGCAGTAGAATGTTGTTATTCACACATCTCCTGTTGTGACTAGCAATTCTATTGGGTTTTTTTATTTCTGTCTTTTTGACAGTTTCTAACATGATAATTAGCACTCTAGGCCCATCAGGAGGTACTCGAGGCATTGGCCGTTGGCTGATTTTTGGCTTTTGGAAGGCTACTCCTCAATCCAGTTACAACTGCTATCTTTGTAGATTTGTTTTTAAAACAGTGACTATATATGGACATGTATTAAAGTTGTTTTGCTTTATTAGTTTGTAACAATTTCTCCTTCCTATGTTCTCGTGCCTCGCTTTGTTTACACTTACTGTTTTTGTTTCTTGACAATTCATCTGTCCAATCTTCCCATTTTAAAGCCTCTAGCTGCTACCTTCCTATTTACCTTTCCACTAGGGTACTGAGAGAAAGTGGGGTCTGCAGATGCTGGAGATCAGAGCTGAGAGTATGTTGCTGGAAAAGCACAGCTGGTCAGACAGCATCCGAGGAGCAGGAGAATTGACGTTTCAGGCATAAGCTCATCATTAGGAATGCAGTTGGGAACCTCTGGGTAGAGAGATAAATGGGAAGGGGGTGGGGCTGGGGGGAAGGTAGCTGAGAGTGCAGTAGGTGAATGGAGGTGGGGATGATGGTGATAGGTCAGAGACGAGGGTGGAGCGGATAGGCCATGAGTTCACCCTCTAGAAGGTCAATCTGATTGTCTGAGGCGGTAACTGTGGATACAGGTGCAACTGAGGCTGTTGGGGCAGACGACATCATTTCACTGACCTGTCACTGACCTGAGGAGACCGTAACGGATACAATAACTGACATGTGTGGAAGTGCAGGTGAAACATTGATGGATGTGGAAGGCTCCTTTGGGGCCTTGGATGGAGGTGAGGGGGGACGTGTAGGCGCAGGTTTTGCAATTCCTGCGGTGGCAGGGGAAGGTGCCAGGATGGGAGGGTGGCTTGTCAGGGGCTGATCCCACCCCTTATGTAGTGTTATTATTAACTATGGTAACCTGACGACTGAAACTGGGCTCTTACTGAGAAAATGTATCAGAAGATTGATTGATAGAGCAACTAGATGCATCTTGGACATTGGTATATTCTGATTTCAAGTGGGTTGATTAATTGACTTTTCTGACAGATTACAAAGTACAGCAGCTGTCATTCAGGAGGAGCTGCTACATTGCATGTGAGATGGAGTCACACTAATGTCATCAACAATCCCGGTTCAGGAAAGTCCATCCTATGGATACTTCTGATTTCAGAACTGGTGCCCGTCTTCCATGGATAAGAACCTCTTCCCTACATTTCAATTCTCCCAATCTCTCTGCTCCTGTGCTAATTTACATGGAGCCCAGAGATTGTCCTCGTCCAGGTCCTGCTGCTACTTTCTCAGCCCCTCCTCTGCTTTTTTTATTCCAACATGACCACAATAACTGGATTTACCCTGTCCCTTTACAAACTTCTCTCCCTAACAGTCATACACTCCCTTTCCTGAGCCAGTTTTGGGTTTGAATATATTCTGGATAAAACTGTCCAGAAACCCTTTCCCTTTCCTCTCAGTCTCATTACATGCTGTTCCCCATCTTGGACTAGATTAATTGATAGATATAACGATGCAGTTTAACTTGAGGGAAGGTGGTGGTCAACTGGACTAGCAATCCAGAGACCCAGGTAATGTGGCCGAGTGGTCTATGGCGTTGAATTGAAAGGCACGCAGTGGCTCAGTGTTTAGCACTGCTGTCTCAGGGCCCTGGGTTCAATTCCAGCCTTATGTGACTGTGTGGAGTTTGCATGTTCTCCTCATGTCTGTCTGGGTTTCCTCCAGATGCTTTGGATTTCTCACATCGTCCAAAGATGTGCAGGTTAGGTGGTTTGACCATGCTAAATTGTTTGTAGTGTCCAGGGATGTGTGGGCGAGGTGGATTAGTCAGGATAATTACACGGTCACAGGGATAGGGTGGTGGGCTGCATCTGGATGTGATGCTCTTTGGAGGGTCAGTGTAGACTCAATGGGCTGAATAGCCTCGATCTGCACCATAGGGATTCTATAATTCTATGTAATGTTCTGGGGACCTGGTGTTAAATCCCACATGGCCGATAGTAGACTGTAAATTCAATAAATATTTGGAATCAAATCTTTAAACACTTGCTGGTTTTCTTAAGAACCAAAGTTGGTTCACTAGCATCTTACCTGATGTGACTCCTGAACCACCACAATGTGGTTGACATTTAACAGTCTTTGGAAACAGTCTAGGCAATCACCAAAATGCCTCAAAAATAAAGAAATGAAATCAGATATCACAAGTACTTTAACTAGAGGGGGGAGGTGATCTAGTGGAAACGTCACTGGCCCATTGGCTTCCATAAGGAATTTGTTGAAGGAATTTCAATGTATTTGTCTGTTGTGTTCTTGTTATCAATTAGTGTTTTTTCCAATAGTGAAAACATCAATAGACACTGTCAGCATGGCTGCTGAGGGTTAGCCACTGTTGAGTTGGCATGGAAAGGGTAGAGCAGAGAGTGAGGGGTACAGAGTACAGTTTGAATAGGGATTACAAAGGTATATGGGGATGTAGGATGGCACAGGCTGTGCCATGTGAGTATAGATTGGCATGGGATCTATAAGGGCGCTAGGGACAAGTCAAGGGCACAGGGAGGCTTGGATGGGGCATAGAAGGTGTCTGGAAATGAGTGAGTGAAATCAGGATAGTTGTTTCCTGTTTTAATCTTTATTTTTAAGCTTTGAACACTGCGTTGCGGTCCTTAGCAGGTTGTCAAACTGAGCTCAGGGACTGGGCAGCTTCCTCTGGGTTGTGTTCTCTATCTCCCAGGTGCTCCTGCTGAGCTCAGCAGCAGTGTACTGAACAGAGAACAGTGTTAAAAACTGCCACAATCAGTCTGCTAAGGGGGCTGCATAATCTTTGAGTGTGACTCTTCTTGATCTGAATAGGCAGATTATAAGCTATGAGCCCCATGGCCAAAAATGGAACAAACTAATTCTTCATCCACTGCATTCTTGGAAGCCAGAGAGCTTTCTCTTCATTGGGTAAAAACAAGTGTCTTTGGGAAAATGGCACAAATGTGTCACAAGTATTGACAGAGAGGGAGGGGTACAGACAAAGTGAGGGAAGCAGACAGGGTGGTTAGCAGACTGAAACAGCAACAGACAGAGGAAGACAAAGACTGGGACAGAGAAAGATATGGATTCTCCCTATTAGGAGTAACTGCAAACTCCCAAGCAGGCAGGATGATGGGCTGAATGTTCCCAGGATTTTGCAATTTTAATTTTGGATGGGGGTGGGGATATCAGATCCTTCAGAGCCCCATGGCTCTGCTGTTCAGCTCATTAATAATGATCATAGGCTCTCAGTGCCTGTCTTGGTGGGATAGGTTAGAAGTGTTCGTCACTGCCAGGAGTTTGCGATGTGGATGCCATTGATGCTATATTTAAACTCCAGCTCATCATCAGCTCAGATGCTGCAGGGCTCCATCACTAATCCTATCACAGGATATAGCCCTGACAACATTAGAACCCAGGAGAAAGTGAGGACTGCAGATGCTGAAGACCAGAGTGGAGAGTTGGTGCTGGAAAAGCACAGCAGGTCAGGCAGCATCCGAGGAGCAGGAGAATCGACGTTTCGGGCATAAGCCCTTCTTCAGGAATGAGGCTGGTGTGCCAAGCAGGCGGAGATAAAGGGTAGGGGGAGGGAATTTGGGGAAGGGGCGCTGGGAGTACGATAGGTGGAAGGAGGTGAGGGTGATAGGCCGGAGAGGGGTTGGGGGCGGAGAGGTCGGGAAGAAGATTGCAGGTCAAGAAGGCAATGCTGAATCTGAGGATTGGGACTGAGATAAGGTGGGGGGAGGGAAAATGAGGAAGCTGTAGAAATCTACATTCATCCTGTGTGGTTGGAGGGTTCCTAGATGAGGCGCTCTTCCTCCAGGCGTCATGTGGCCAGGGTCTGGCGATGGAAGAGGCCAAGGACCTGCATGTCATTGGCGGAGTGGGAGGGGGAGCTAAAGTGTTCAGCCACAGGGGTGGTTGGGTTAGTTGGTGCGGGTGTCCCAGAGGTGTTCCCTGAAACATTCCGCAAGTAGGCGGCCTGTCTCCCCAATGTAGAGGAGACCACATCGGGTGCAGCGGATACAGTAAATGATGTGTGTGGAGGTGCAGGTGAATTTGTGACGGATATAGAAGGATCCATTGGGGCCTTGGAGGGAGGTGAGGGGGGAGGTGTGGGCGCAAGTTTTGCACTT
>NC_057732.1:607339-627669 GCF_004010195.1 Chiloscyllium plagiosum | reverse complement strand
GTGTTAGTAAAGTGGATGAACTGTTCAACCTCCTCGTGGGAGCACGAGGCAGCGCCGATACAGTCATCGATGTAGCGGAGGAAAAGGTGGGGGGGTGGTGCCAATGTAGCTGTGGAAGATGGACTCTTCCACATATCCGACGAAGAGGCTGGCATAGCTGGGGCCCATGCGGGTGCCCATGGCTACTCCTTTGGTTTGGCGGAAGTGGGAGGATTGGAAGGAGAAATTGTTAAGAGTGAGGACCAGTTCAGTCAGTGGAAGGGTACTGGTTGTGTCGGCGGGAGAGGAAGAAGCGAAGGGTTTGGAGGCCTTTGTGTTGGGGGATGGAACTGTATAGGGACTGGATATCCATGGTGAAGATAAGGCGTTGGGGGCTGGGGAAGCGAAAATCATGGAGGAGGTAGAGGGCGTGGGTGGTGTCCCAAACGTAGGTGGGGAGGTCTTGGACTAAGAGGGACAGGACAGTGTCGAGGCATGCAGAGATGAGTTCGGTGGGGCAGGAGCAGGCTGAGACAATGGGTCGGCCGGAGGAGTCGGGTTTGTGGATTTTGGGCAGGAGGTAGAAATGGGTGGTGCGGGGTTGTGGGACTATGAGGTTGGGGCAGTGGATGGGAGATCCCCCGAGGTAATGAGGTTATGGATGACTCCCTCCTTCGACTGACTGAACTGGTCCTCACTCTTAACAACTTCTCCTTCCAATCCTCCCACTTCCTTGTGGCGCTACCTTGTGCTCCCACGAGGAGGTTGAACAGTTCATCCACTTTACTAACACTTTCCACCCCAACCTCAAATTTACCTGGACCGTCTCAGACTTCTCCCTCCCCTTCCTAGACCATTTCTATCTCGGGCGACTGACTCAACACAGACATTTACTACAAACCGACAGACTCCCACAGCTACTCCCACCCTGCCCCCTGTAAAAACGCCATCCCATATTCCCAATTCCTCCATCTCCACTGGATCTGCTCCCAGGAGGACCAATTCCCCTATCGAACAACTCAGATGCCCTCCTTCTTCAAAGATCGCAATTTCCCCTCCAACGTGGTCGACGACCTCTCCACCGCATCTCCTCCACTTCCCGCTCCTCCGCCCTTGAACCCCGCCCCTCCAATCGCCACCAGGACAGAATCCCACTGGTCCTCACCTTCCACCCTACCAACCTCCGGATACATCGTATCATCCTCCGTCATTTCCGCCACCTCCAGACAGACCCCACCACCAGGGATATATTTCCCTCTCCACCTCTATCTGCATTCAGGAGAGACCACTCCCTCCGCGACTCCCTCGTCAGGTCCATACAACCCACCAACCCAACCTCCACTCCCGGCACCTTCCCCTGCAATTGCAAGAAGTGCAAAACTTGCGACCACACCTCCCCCCTCACCTCCCTCCAAGGCCCCAATGGATCCTTCTATATCCGTCACAAATTCACCTGCACCTCCACACACATCATCTATTGCATCCGCTGCACCCGATGTGGTCTCCTCTACATTGGGGAGACAGGCCGCCTACTTGTGGAACGTTTCAGGGAACACCTCTGGGACACCCGCACCAACCAACCCAACCGTCCCGTGGCTGAACACTTTAGCTCCCCCTCCCACTCCGCCAATGACATGCAGGTCCTTGGCCGCCTCCATCGCCAGACCCTGGCCACACGGCGTCTGGAGGAAGAGCGCCTCATCTCCCACCTAGGAACCCTCCAACCACACGGGATGAATGTAGATTTCTCCAGCTTCCTCATTTCCCCTCCCCCACCTTATCTCAGTCCCAACCCCCGGATTCAGCACCGCCCTCTTGACCTGCAATCTTCTTCCCGACCTCTCTGCCCCCACTCCCTCTCTGGCCTATCACCCTCACCCTCACCTCCTTCCACCTATTGTATTCCCAGCGCCCCTCCCCCAAATTCCCTTGGCACACCAGCCTCATTCCTGAAGAAGGGCTTATGCCCGAAACGTCGATTCTCCTGCTCCTCGGATGCTGCCTGACCTGCTGTGTTTTTCCAGCACCACATTTTTCAACATTAGAACCCAGCAAATGGCACCAAAAGGGAAGCTGAGACACTGCATGGTGATATCATAATAGTATTCCTGAGCCTTCACGTTGACCACAATAAAACAACATGTTGTGGCCTTGCACAGTGTGACAGGAAAGATTCCCCTTCAGAAAGGAGGTCCATGATATTCTTGCCTTGCTAAGGAGTTCTGAACTCCAACTTTATAGAGGTATGTTACAAAATCAAAATGCAAATGCTATCCTGGAGAGTTAAATACAGGCATCGTCCATCACGATGTGACATTGCGTGACCTGAGACATTGTGTTCCAATGTCTGGTGTGAAAAGTGATGGAGAAATGGCTAAAAGTTGTAAGGTTCATTGTTGCTAAAAGAACGACCTCTCGATAGAATCCAACTTGAGAACCGAAAGGTGGCATGACGCAATTAAAGGTTACATTAGCTGGATCCCACTTGCGAATCATTGTATTCTGCCCCTGAAGAGAAAAGCAGAAACCTTCCTGACCCACCCTGTGGGTGCGTGCAGCCAGTTTGTTTTGGTATTGTGCTTTGGAGCTTGGTGCCAAGATGCCAAAGTTTCAGCTCTGAGTTCTCATGAGTGACCTGGGGCAAACAATGATTCTGCCCAATCCTTCATGTTCCCTTCCTGTGTCCCTGATGACCTTTCAGCCTCTCCACTTACTGTTCAACTCCTTAGTCTTACGATTAATATTCCCCACTTACAGTCAGAGAGACGTACAGCAATGGAAACAGGCCCTTCGGTCCAATTCATCCATGCTGACCAGATTTCATAAATACATCTAGTCCTATTTTCCAGCATTTAGCCTATATCCCTCTAAATCTTTCCTATTCATATACTCATCCAAATGCTTTTTAAATCTTTAATTGTACCAGCCTCCACCACTTCTTCTGGCAGCTCATTCCATTCACTCACCACCCTCTGGGTGCAACAGTTGTCTCTTGGGTCCCTTCTAAATCTGTCCCCTCTCACCCTAAACCTATGCCCTCCAGTTTTGGACAAACGATCTTGACTAATCATCCTATCCATGCCCCTTATGATTTTATAAACCTCCATAAGGTCACAGGTCTCTTGTCCAAAAAGCAACCCTCCACCACCACCTTCTGTCCCCTACCTTCTAGCCAATTCATCTCCAAATGAGTAGTTCTCCCTGTATTCCAGATGATCTAATCTTGGTAACCATTCTACCATGCCCTCAACTTTTGAACCAATGGCTTTGCAAATTGCCTTGTCCTTGTTGACCATTCATTCCCCTCATAATGTGGCTAATGTGAATGTAAATGTTGAAGAGCCATGCATCCTCCATAGCTGCATGAGGTATGTCCATGTGTGCAAAACAGCCTGGCAGTAACAGTCAAGGCATTGCCTCCCTGAGCTCCGGTGTGAAGCTGTGAACAGGCAAAAATGGCATGTGAGATGGTCTCAAAGTGACCCCTGGGACGTGGTGAGACTGGGCATTTGGTGATGCCAGCTATTTGGACATCTAGTGATGTTGGTTAGTCAGTGCCCATGGAGCATGCAGGGAGTTGGTGGTAACATGGAGCTGGACAAAGACTCAGAGAAGCAAGGTGTGAGCTGTGTTGCCGGATCAATGTTTCATGTTTAGATTTGGCGCTATCTAGTTTGTCAAGGAAGTGGGAAAGCTGCATCAAAATGAAGCAAGTTATCTGTTCAGGAGATTCAAAACTCACTGTTTAAACTTTAGGGGGAAACCCAGGAATCTTTCTCTCAACATCAGCAATCTGATTTTGTTTCATTCTCTGTGTTTTCTAAACTTTCTCACCATTGTCCATGTTGCTTGAGGCATCGGAAAATTCTTCCCAAAGTTGCATCTAATGTCCACAGAAGTTCAACCTGCCTGGCAAGTTAGGCATTCCCGAATGTGTGCCTTTTAAAACCTCGTATTGCCACAAACACTCTGACATTGGCAAGGACTGACCTGAAAGTTGAGACAATTACCAAGGTTGGATCTTTATTGGTCTTAATCAACAACAACATGATGTTGTTTCCTGGGCTGTGTTGATATCGTGAAAGGGCAGTAAATGTGCTTTGAATTGGAACAATATTATCCAGTGACCCTGCCCCTCACTGATAATTCAGCCAAATCAGTGCAGACATGTGTAATCATTAACTTCACTGCAAATCTCACAGTGAACCATACAAGGAGACATCAGGAACTAGTGACCAGAAGCTTCGTCAGGGACAAAAGCTTTATGAAACATCACAAAATGAAGAGTGAGTTGGAGGTTGGGAAGTGAATTCCAGTGTTTGAATTTCAACAACTGAAGGCACGGCTTTTTCTTGCTGTTTCTGTGAAACAATCCTATTGAAGGGTGTGTGTGTAAGTTTTGGTGAGAGTTCTAAATATTAGTCAAACAATGTGCTGGAAAAGCAACCGGTCAGGCAGCATCCAAGGAGCAGGAGAGTTGACATTTCAGACATAAGCCTTTCATCAGGATTGTGGAGAGAGGCCCAAGGGGACTGAGAGATAAAAGGTGGAGTTGGGGGGAAGGTAGCTTGGAAGGCAATAGGCAGATGTAGGTGGGGGTGATAGTGATAGGTTGGAGCGGAGGGTGGAGTGGATAAGTGGTAAAGAAGATAGACAGCTTGAACAGTTCAAGAGGGTGGTGCTGAGTTGGAGGGTTGGATCTGGGATATGGTGGGGGGAGGGGAGGTGAGGAGACTGGTGAAATCGACATTGATGCCATGTGGTTGGAGGGTCCCAAGACGGAAGATGAGGTGTTCTTCCTCCAGGTGTTGGGTGTCTTGGATTTGGTGGTGGAGGAGGCCCAGGACTTGCATGTCCTTGGCGGCGTGAAAGGGGGAGTTGCAGTGGTTGGCCACAGGGCAGTGGGGCTGGTTGGTGTGTGTCCCCCAGAGATTTTAGTCAGGGAGGAGGGGATGCTATCTGTTTGGTGAGTCTTTGATATTTGGTTAAGATCTTTTCTACTCTTAAAATTTAACATAGCTAATTTGATGGTAAAGTTAACAAAATATATAAAAAAGCAACACAAATAAGTTCTAATAGAATTAAATAAGGAATTAAAGTTCATTATAGTGGCAGGATAGATGACGTGTCAAGGCTTCAGCACTTGGAAGCTTCTGGATAGCATTGTGAATGAAGACAATCCCATTTGCAGTCAGTGTTGGATGTATGAGCAGGTTTGGCGCAGAGTTTATGACCTGGAGACTGCGACGCATCAAGGAGAAAGTTACTTGAATGTTTTGTACCAAGAGTCAATGACACCACTTAGGATTGATCCTCTAATTTGATGAGTATTAAAGGGACAAGATCACCCGCTTCAATGATTCACAGTGATCAGTGTCAGCTTGCTGAATACTGCATCGCTATCTGGATCCAGAACTCTGCCATTCCTTGGCCTTAGTGGCAGCCAGAAAGAAAGTTAGAGGGAGCTCTGGACGGGAGTGTCAGCCTCTGCACCTGTCTAGTGGTTTTGAGATTCTCTTAGCCTATTGGATGACTGCAGGAGTGGCTGAATTCTTAAACATTAAGGAATTAAGGATTATTATATGAGTTGCATACAAATTGCCGTAGGATATGTAAATTATAGAGAGACATATATGTAGCTCAAAGACTGGCGTGGGAGAAATTGGTTCATGCACCATTGCCATCAATACTGGGGCAAGTGGGTGCTGCCTGTCATGGCTGTATAACCTAGGAAAGTAGAGAGGGTTTTAAATTTAAATAGTTATGGTAAGTGTAAAATAAATTATATAGGAAATGGTAGGAATGGACAGAGGAAAAAACAACTTAGGAGTACACCAACAGTCAAAATTAGACGCTGCAAAGACAACAAAAAGACAAAACTAAAGGCTCAATTTTTGCATGTACATAGCATTCAGAACAAAGTCAGTAAATTGATAGCACACATTTGAAGTAAATAAATATAATCTGATATGATCTGATTACAGAGTCAAGACTGCAACAAGACAAAAATTAGACCCTGAATACTGTGGGGTGCATGATATTCAAGTAGATTAAGAAATTCAGTAAAGGTGGAAGAGTAGCGCTGAGGATCAAGGAAGGCATTTTTGCAACAATTAGTTGGTTCAGTAGATCAGGAGGTAGAACTGGTTTTGATGAAAGTGGGAAATTATAGGGGAAAGAAGTGACAAGTGGAAATGGTGTACAGGTCACTGAACAGTAGTCACAATGTGAAACAAAGTATTTAAGAAGAAATTTTGGGTGGTTTTGATAAAAGGATGGTAATATTCATGGGTGACTTTAATCTACATATAAAATAGAAAAATCAGATTGACTATAGTAGCCTGGTTGAAAAGTTCAAGGAGTACTTTTAAGGTAGTTTTTTTGGAGCAGTGCATTCTGGAACTGACCAGAGAGCAGATTGTATTAGACTTAGTATTGTGTAATGTGACAGAGCTAATTACTAATGTCAAAGTTAAGGTACACTAAGGAGCATTGCCCACAATCATAGAAGCATAGAATTCTTCAGTGCAAAAAGAGGCCATTCAGCCCATCAAATTGGCATCAACAATCCAAAGACCATCACACCCAGACTCACCACCAGTCTGCTCCACCTTAAATCCTTCACCCTGCATTTCCTATGGCTAACCCACCAACCCTACACATCCCTGGATACTATGGGCAATTTAGCATGACCAATCCACCTAACCTGCACATCTTTGGACTGTGGGAGGACCAAAGCATAGATGCAGAAATAGGGAGAAAGTGCAAACTCCACACAGTCGCCCAAGAGTGGAATTGAACCCAGGTCCCTGGTGCTCTGAGGCAGTAGCACTAACCACTGTGCCATCTTGTTGCAATATGCTTGAATTTTACTTCTAGGTTGAATCCAAATACAGGCATGAAAGCTAATCAAACTAGAATACTGGTAGATTAACAGACTAGATCAACAGACATACAGTGGCACACTTTTAAGTAGATATTTCAGAATACCTAGGATAAGTGAATTCCTACCATAAAGAAAACTTCTAAAAAACCCACCACCAGTCAGTTAACTGAAGAAGTTAGGGAAAGCATCAAATGTAAAGAAAAAGCATATAATTATACCAAGGTTAGTGGCAAGTCAGGTTCTAAAGAACAGCAAGGAATGTTGCAACGGTTAATCTGCAGAAGCTAATTAGGAATGGAAAAAATAAGATAGCAATGTTTATTCAGATATCCAAAGGAGAAGAGAGTGTGGTCTTCCAGAAAATGAGAATGGAGTATTCACAATAAGTAATGAGGAAATGGTGGATCAAATAATGAAATGTTTGTCTTTTGTTTTCACTATAGGAGATGCAGAAAATTATTGCAGTAATAGCTGTAAACCAGGAGGAGGAAGGGAGGGAGGAACTAACTGAAATTACACCAGGAAGGAAGTGAGACCGAACAAACTGATGGAGCTGGATGCTGAGATATCTGAGTCCAAATGGACTTCATCCTAGGGTCTTAAAAGAAGTGGCTAATGCGGTAATAGATGCATTGTGTTAATTTATCAAAATTCCCTCAATCCAGGAAATCTTCAGTCAGACTAGAATGTATCATATAAGTAAGGTAAAAACAATGACTGCAGATACTGGAAACCAGAGTCTAGAGTAGACTGGTGCTGGAAAAGTTCAGGTAGCATCCGAGGAGCAGTAAAATCAGCAAAAGCCCTTCATCAGGAATACAGGCAGAGAGCCTGAAGGGTGGAGAGATAAGTGAGATCTGTATCATATAAGTAGCAAGTTTGGAGGAAGACAGAAAACAGGATAATATAGACCAGTTAGCTTGACATCTGTTGTAGGGAAGGTATTAAAATTAATCATTAAAGAGATTATAGTGACACATTTAGAAATGTTAAATGAGCAATTACACACTCAAGGTGATCAGGAAAAGTCAACAAGATTTCATCATAGGGAAATCATATTTAACCAAGTTACAGAGGTTCTTTGAAGGAGTAACATGCACTGTGGATATTTGGGAATGAGTAGACATACTGTATTTAGAATTTTAGAAGGCAATTTAAAAAGTGCCAAATTAAAGGTTATTGAGGAAAATAGAAGCTCATGACATGAAGGGCTGACATATTAACATTGTAGAAGATTGGCTGACTGTCAGAAAACAGTGTACCTGAATGGGTTTTCCCCTGATTCACAGGATGTGATGGTTGAGTTCTGCTGGGGCCTCAACATTTTACAGTATCCATCAATGATTGAGATTAGGAAAGTAAATACTTTTGCTAATTTCACAGATGACATCAAGGAAAGGAAGTAAGAAAATCTGTTCTGAAGAAGAGATGAAGAATTTTGCAGAGAGCTATTGATCAGTTGAGTGAGTGGACAAAAATCTGGCAGATGGAGTATATTGTGAAAAAAATGAAGTTTTTCATTTTGATAGAACAAATAAAAAAACAGAAAATAAATAGAGAACAACTGCAGAATTCCAAGGTTCAGAGGGATTTAGGTTTCTAGTGCAAGACTTAAATGTTAGTTAATGGTAGTGAGGAATTGAACATAAAGGTAAGGACTACATCAAATACTGAATTGTTTTTGTCTCCTTACTCAAGAAAGGATGTAAATGCATTGAAGGCAGTTCGAAGATTTTCTAAGTCAGAAGTCATTCAGACTATAGCCCAACAGGTTTATTTGAAATCACAAGCTTGATGAAGGAGCAGCACTCCAAAAGCTTCTGATTTCAAATAAATTTGTTGGACTATAACTTGGTGTCATGTGACTTCTGACCTTGTCCACCCCAGTCCAACACCGGCATCTCCACATCGAAGATTTACTAGATTGATATCGGGTATGAGTGTTTACTTATAGGGGTTGTTTTCACTGGTGTTTAGGAGCATAAGGAGTAACTTGATTGAATTGGAGAAGATTCTGGATGGTGTTGGCAAGGTGGAAGTGGAAAATGTTGCCTCTTATGGGTCAGTCCAGAACTAATGGGCACTGTTTTGAAATTGGAGGCTTCCCATTTAAGGTATAGATGCTGAGACTATGAGCCAAGCACTGGAAAATCGGATTAGAATACTGTAGTTAGGTGGTTGCTTTTGACTGGTGTGGAAACAATGGACTGAAAGGGGCCTAATACTATAATACCCTATGAAAATATTTCTCCTAGACTTTGGTACTGTCTGTCTCAAAAGGTAGCTGAAAATGTGTTGTTGGAAAAGCGCAGTAGGTTAGGCAGCATCCAGGGAACAGGAGAATCGACGTTTCGGGCATAAGACCTTCTTCAGGAAAGGCTTCCTGAAGGTTTCCTGAAGAAGGGCTTATGCCCGAAATGTCGATTCTCCTGCTCCTTGGATGCTGCCTGACCTGCTGCGCTTTTCCAGCAACACATTTTCAGCTCTGATCTCCAGCATCTGCAGTCCTCACTTTCTCCTGTCTCAAAAGGTAGTTCAACGGTAGGGCATTGAATATTCTTAAGGTGGAGCTAGATAACATCTCGTTAAGCAGGGAATCAAAGGTTATTGGAGGTAGATGGGAATCTGGAATTCAAAACCGAAACAGATCAGCCTTGATCTTGCTGAAAGGCAGAATACACCCAAGGAGCTGAATTTTCTATATTTGCACCTATTTTGTATTGTCCTATGTTTGTATGTATATTTCATTTGGGGTTTATATTTCAATGGCTATTGTACATTTCAATAAGGAGGAGCTGTATATTTCAGTGAGACTGTGTTGCAATTTTTCACTCTTTTCGCCTTGTCACCTGTCCACTTGCAACTTCCCCGATGTTGGACTTTGTAGATTGCTGTTTGTAATATTCCTGCTCCCCTGCAAATCAAAAATGCACAACACACAAAATCTGTGAATTCACCTTGTGTGAATGATTATGGGGTAGGCTGCTGCATCTGCACCCTGCATTCTGTTCAACAGAGAACACAACGTACAGCAGCAGCAATGGGATAGGCAACCTGCTTCTTTTACTCCAGGTTGCCTCTTCAAGGAATACTGCATAAGAGGATTACTGCAATGGAAATTATTGGAAACTGCCCAGAACAGACACTGTGCTCTATTGTGAGCAGAAGGTGAGATGTCATTGGACCCTGGGGTCACTCGCTGAGGGAACAGCTGACTAGGGTGATAAACCTGAGGACCATGAGGCAGTTCTAGAAGGAAGGGTAATAACCTCTCCCGAGTGGTGAACGTCAATGAATGGATCTGCCAGCCCCCATTCCACCAGCCTCCCTCTCATCCACACGTGAGTGAATACAGGGTACAGCGCAGCCATAACTCGGAAGAGGTCAATGGAGGGAATTCCAGATTTTAGGACCAAAGCCATTTGGGAATGGGAACTGTGTCCTGACAGTCCTGAGAATGACCGAAGTCCCCTGGAAATGGTTGTTGAGTAAACTCAAAATCTCCTCTTTTCTCTTTGATCTTTGTGAGGATGAAGTACAATGATCCTTTCTGATTTTCTGTGGAAGTTGCAAAGGAGCACATAATGGTCCCAGATTGTGATCAATGAGTGACAGTATTTATGGTTTCAGTACATGCTGATGAAATATGTTATATTTGCATGTAGTATATTGTTCAACAGGTTGCAATAAAATCAATCCGGAAAGATCGAATCAAAGATGAACAGGATATGGCACACATCCGACGAGAGATTGAAATCATGTCATCCTTAAACCACCCTCACATCATCAGCATCTATGAAGGTTTGTACCTTTGTCCTATTTATAGCTTTCTCTGTGACAGATGATGCAGGTCCCACAGTGTGAATTACAGAAACAAGGCTCCTGATAGTTACATGAAACATTTGGAAGGTTTGAGGATTGTGGAACCTTGAAAAAACCTTGGGGTGATCCCCAGCAAAAGGGACCAGTCGGAAGTAAGGATAGGGGGTCAGACTGCCAAACAAGAGCGAGAGGAGGTTGGGAGACAATATGATGCAATGAGGGAATTGGGAGAAGTTAATGAAGTTAGATGGGGCATGGTGAAGGATTGGGTACAATGGAGGGTGTGCAAGAGCGGGCATCCACACAAGTGGGATCTTAAGACATGATTATCCTCAAGTCCAGCCTTTTCCTCATGACCTTTAACTCCCTTACTGATTAAAATCTATCTCAGCCTAAATGACACAGCCTCATCAATCCTCGGCAATTTAAAAAAAAAATCCAGATTCAGTGCCTTCCAAGGGAAGAAATTCCTCTTCACCCCTGTTTTAAACAGGCCTTTGTGTGGGTATTCCAGGATTTTGACCCAGTGGTAGTGATGGAATGGTGATATATTTCCAAGTCAGGATGGTGAATGGCTTGGAGGGAAATGTGCAAATGGATGTGTTCCCATGTATCTGTTGCCCTTATCCTTCAAGGTAGTAAAGGTCAAGTGTTGTCTACAGGCCTATAAGCAGGGGATGGCATTAAACAGAAAATTAGAGATACATGTAATGGGGAATACAGGGGTGACTTCAAGCGACATTCAGACTGTGCAAACGACATTAGCAACAATAGTGTGGTGAATTCCTGAAGTGTGTGCAAGACCTTTTTGTAGATCAGTACATCGAAGAACCAACTCAGTGACACACTATCCTAGATTTGGAACAATGAGAAGAGATTAGTTAATAATCTTCTTGTGAGAGATCCTTGGGAAAAAATGATCATAACGTGATGGAATTCATCATTGACATCGAAAGTGAAAATGCCCAATCCAATGCTTTGATCCTAAATTAAGCAAATAGAACTAGTCAGTTCTTCTATAACGAGATGGTTACGTTCTTGTGCAACCCTGTGTTGTAGAAAAATTGCACTTTAGAAACAACGCTTAAAATGTTGGTGCTGTAATTGCATTAACACACATTTTAAACGTGCTGTAGAAGCACAATCCCCAATTTGCCAATCGTATTACAGTGAATTTGCATTGATGAAATGCGCATTATAACAGAACAACCCGTACAAAGTTATAAGAGGTGGGTTGGCCGTGATAGACTGCATAACTTCATTAAAATGTATGACAGTGGGCAGGTAAGGATTAATATTTAAGGAAAATGAAGCCTCTTCAGCAGTTAGATGCTGCTTTTCGACCAAAGACCCAACAGGAAAGGTGGACCGACCATGGTTTGAAAAAAAAACTAAGGACAGTCAATTCAAAGAGGAAACATAAAAGTTGGAAAAGGTAACAAAACTGAGGACTGAAAGCAGTTTACAATTCAACAAAGGAGGGCAAGAAGATTGATTAAGAGGGGAAAATTACAGTAAGAGTAAACTTGCAAGGAACATAAAGGTGGACTGTAAGAGCTTCTATAAGCATCAAACAAGAGAACAGTTAGTGAAGGCAAATGCAAACCACCATTTGTCTGAAACAGGAGAATTAATAATGGAGAACAAGGAAATGACAGAGCAATTAACCAACTAATTTTGTTCTATTTTTAAAGAAGAAAGGCACAAAAAACTTCTTAAAATGCTCTGGAAGCAAGGGTATTTTGGGAAGGAGGAATTGATTGAAATTAGCATTTGTAAATGAGAAAACGAGGTGGCTTGAATCATAAGGTATGACAGACAAGAAACTGGGTCGGATTGTGGGGTGTGCTAGGTCATAGGCTGTGTTGGTGGGGAGGGGCACAGGCTGGCTTGAGGGGATCAAGTCAGTGCATGGATCCATGTGGGTGGGACCCCTGAGTGAACACCAGCGCAGGCTTTGTTGAGGATGGGGTGAGGATTTATTTTAGGACAGTTTGGAATAGGGTGGGCAGCGACAAGTTTGGAGTTGGGGGAGAGGGGGGAGGTTCAGTGGGAATTTGAGGGGAAATGAGAGGAAATGTTTTCATTCAGAGGGTGGTGGGGACTGGTAGTGGGTACGTTTCTCTGCCTGACATTTTGGTAGAGGCAGAAACCCTTGTCGTGTTTTAGAAATGCTTGCATATGTACTTGAAGTGTCGTAACTGGCACAATACAGACAAAGAACTGAACATTGAGATTGGACTGGATTACTCCAGTTGGCTGGTGTCAACAGAAAGGGCTGAAAGGCCTACTTCTGTACGGTGAATTTTTATGATTCTATAAGCTGAACCTAATCCTTATCTTAACTATAATCCTAATCTAACCTACCATTATCATGACACAAATCTATTCTAACTCAGGGGGAGGAAAGGCGACAGACAGATAGTGCAGAGATCCCCTGTGGACATTCCCCTCAGCAATAAGTATATTGTTTTGGATACTGCTGGGGGGGATGACCCACCAGAGAAAAACCATAGTTGTCAGTTCTCTGGCACTGAGCCTGACACTGTGGCAAAGAAGGGATGGGGCCAGAATAGAAAAGCGCTAGTGATAGGAGACTCAATTGTTAGGAAAATTGACAGGAGATTTTGTGGTCAGGATCGGGATTCCCGGAAGGTTTGTTGCTCCCTCGTGCCAGGGTCCGGGACGTCTCTGATCGGGTGTATAAGATTCTGAAAGGGGAGGGCGAACAGCCAGAAATCGTGTTAATACTGGCACCAATGATATAGCCTGGAAAAGGATCGAGGATATAAAAAGTGATTTCATGGAGTTAGGGTGGAAGCTGCAGAGCAGGACGAACAGAGTAATGTTCTCCGGTTTACTACCGGCGCCACGAGATAGGCGAGGAACAGGAAGCGGGCGCAGCTGGTGTAGGAGGGAGGGCTTCAGATATGTAGATAATTGGGATGCCTTCTGGGGAAGGTGGGACCTGTACAAGAAGGACTCCAGCAAGTGTATAATTTCTTTCCCTTAAAATATAAATGTTACTACCAGACATTTGCCGACTCAAACCCTTAGAAGCAAAGTCTTGGAAGCATTGATCAGTACCTGGTGCTATGATGTTGTGGCCATAACAGAGACGTGGGTTTCTCAGGGGCAGGAATGGTTGCTAGACATTCCAAGGTTTAGAGCATTTAAAAAGAATAGGAGGGGGGAAAAAAGAGGAGGGGGTGTAGCACTGCTAATCAGAGAGGGTATCACAGCTACAGAAGTTACCATTGTCGAGGAGGGTCTGCCTACTGAGTCAGTATGGGTGGAAATTAGGAACAGTAAGGGAGCAGATACCTCGTTAGGGGTTTACTACAGGCCCCCCAATAGCAGCAGGGAGATTGAAGAAAGCAGATTTTGGAAAAGTGTGAATGTAGTAGGGTTATTGTAATGGGTGACTTTAACTTTCCCAATATTGATTGGAACATCCTTCAAACAGATGGTTTGGAAGGAGCTGTTTTTGTAAGGGTGTTCAGGAGGGTTTCCTAACTCAGTACGTTGACAGGCTGATGAGGGGAGAGGCCATTTTGGATTTGGTGCTTGGCAGTGAGCCGGGGCAGGTGTCAGATCTTGCAGTGGGAGAGCATTTTGGTGATAGTGACCATAACTGCCTCACATTCTACATAGCTATGGGGAATGAGAGAAGCAGGCACAATGGGAGGATATTTAATTGGGGAAAAGGAAACTATGATACTATCAGACGTGCGTTGGGAAGCATGGACTGGGAGCAATTGTTCCATGGTAAAGGCAGTATAGACATGTGGAGACTGTTTAAGGAACAGTTGTTGTGAGTGATGAACAAATATGTCCCTCTGAGACAGGCAAGAAGGGATAAGATAAAGGAACCTTGGATGGCAAGAGAGGAGGAGCTTCTCGTCAAAAGAGAGAAGGCAGCTTACGTAAGGTTGAGGAAGCAAGGGTCTTGCTCAGCTCTAGAGGATTACAGGCAGGCGAGGAAGGAGCTCAAAAATGGTCTGGGGAGAGCCAGGAAGGGGCATGAAAAAGGCTTGGCAGGAAGGATTAGGGAGAATCCAAAGGCATTTACATGTATGTGAGGAATAAGAGAATGATCAAAGAAAGAGTAGGGCTGCTCAGGTAGGCTGATCAGTCTGAGGAGGTAGGGGAAGCCCCTAAACGAGTTTTTTGCTTCTGTCTTTACTAGAGAAAAGGACCTTGTAGTGAATGAAACCATTGAGGAGCAGGTGTGCATGCTGGAACAGATAGAGATTGAGGAAGCTGATGTGCTGAAAAGTTTGACAAACATTAAGATTGACAAGTCGCCAGGGCTAGACCAGATTTGTCCTCGGCTGCTTTGGGAAGCGAGAAATGTGATTGCTTCGCTGCTTGCGAAGATCTTTGCATCCTCGCTCTCCACCTGAGGACTGGAGGGAGGCAAATGTAATTCCTCTCTTCAAGAAAGGAAATCGGGAAATAGGTAATTACAGACTCACGTCTGTCTCACGTCTGTCGTCTGCAAGGTATTAGAAAGGATTCTGAGGGATAGGAATTATGACCATCTTGAAGAGCATGGCTTGATTAAAGGCTTTGTGAGGGGCAGCACGGCTTTGTGAGGGGCAGGTCATGCCTCACAAATCTTATTGAGTTCTTTGAGGATGTTACTAGACAAATTGATGAAGGTCGAGCGGTGGATGTGGTGTATATGGACTTAGGTAAGGCATTTGATAAGGTTCCCCATTGTAGGCTCGTTCAGAAGGTCAGGAGGAATGGGATACAGGGAAATTTAGCTGTCTGGATACAGAATTGGCTGGTCGACAGAAGACAGCGAGTGGTAGTGGAAGGAAAATATTCTGCCTGGAAGTCAGTGTTGAGTGGTGTTCCATAGGGCTCTGTTCTTGCGTCTCGACTCTTTGTAATTTTTATTAATGACTTGGATGAGGAGATTGAAGGATGGATTAGCAAGTTTACAGACGACACAAAAATATTCTGCCTGGAAGTCAGCGTTGAGTGGTGTTCCACAGCGTTGAGTGGTGTTCTTGCGTCTCGACTCTTTGTAATTTTTATTAATGACTTGGATGAGGAGATTGAAGGATGGATTAGCAAGTTTACAGACGACACAAAGGTTGGAGGTGTCGTTGACAGTACAGAGGACTGTTGTAGGCTGCAGCGTGACATTAACAGGATGCAGAGATGGCCTGAGAGGTGGCAGATGAAGTTCAACCTGGATAAATGCGTTTTGATGCATTTTGGAAGGTTGAATTTGAAAGCTGAGTACAGGATTAAAGACAGGATTCTTGGCAGTGTGGAGGAATAGTGGGATCTTGATGTACAGGTACATAGATCCCTTAAAATGGCCACCCAAGTGGACAGGGTTGTTAAGAAAGCATATGGTGTTTTGGCTTTCATTAACAGGGGGATTGAGTTTAAGAGCCATGAGATCTTGTTGCAGCTCTATAAAACTTTGGTTAGACCGCACTTGGAATACTGTGTCCAGTTCTGGTCGCCCTATTATAGGAAAAATGTGGATGCTTTGGAGAGAATTCAGAGGAGGTTTACCAGGGTGCTGCCTGGAATGGAGGGCTTATCTTATGAAGAGAGGTTGACTGAGCTCGGACTTTTTTCATTGGAAAAAGGAAGGAAGAGAGGGGACCTAATTGAGGTGTACAAGATAATGAGAGGCATAGATAGAGTTGATAGCCAGAGACTTTTTCCCAGGGCAGAAATTGTTAACATGAGGGGTCATAGTTTTAAGCTGTTTGGCGGAAAGTATAGAGGAGATGTCAGAGGTGGGTTCTTTACGCAGAGAGTTGTGAGAGCATGGAATGCGTTGCTAGCAGCAGGTGTGGAAGCGAGGTCATTGGGGATATTTAAGAGACTGCTGGACATGCATATGGTCACAGAAATTTGAGCGTTTGTACATTAGGTTTACCTTACATGAGGATCAATGGTTGACACAACATCGTGGGTTGAAGGGCCTGTTCTGTGCTGTGCTGTTCTATGTTCTATGTTCTAACTCCTTGTGTCAGACATATCGCCATCAGCATTTGACTCAATATTGCATTTTTAAAAAAAATATGTGTTTGTCTGAAATTGAATCATTTTTGGAGGGAGTAAACCTTGTTCTGATTGTTTCAACAGTTTTCGAGAACAAGGATAAAATGGTGATAGTGATGGAATGTGCAAGCAAAGGCGAGTTATATGACTACATCAGTGAGAGGCACAAGTTAAGTGAGAGGGAGACCAGAATGTTCTTCAGACAGATCGTGGATGCCATTCACTACTGTCATAAGGTAAGAACACCAGCAGATTATAGATGTTTTCATGAAGGCAGTAATAACAAGAGAAATCCATATATCGAACTTTGCTCTTTAACCTATTTCATTAACAAAAGTCTTATTGATCTCAGTTTTAAAATTAACAATTGAATCAGGATCAATTGCTATTTGTGAAATGAGTTTTAAACTCCTATCACCCATTGTGTAGAGAAAGCTTTGTTGCTTCAAATAAGGTTCCAGTCAAATGTTTAAATGCTGTCCAGCATTTATTGCCTGTCCCTAGTTGCTTCCTGAGAAGGTGGTGGTGAGCTGCCGCCTTGAACCACTGCAGACCATGTGCTGTAGGTAAACCCACAATGCACTTCAGGAGGGAGTTCCAGGATTTTGACCCACCACACTGAAGGAACAGTGATATATTTCCAATGGTGAGTGGCATGGAGAGGAATTTGCTGGTGAAGGTGTTCCCATTTATTCCTTCTAAATGGCAGGAGTTGTGGGTTTGGAAGGTGCTGTCCAGAGATCTTTGGTGAATTTCTGCATGTTGTAGATAATACATACTACTGCTATTGAGAATTGATGGTGGAGGGAGTGGGTGTTTGTGAATGTGGTGCTAGTCAAGCGGGCTGCTTTGTCCTGGACCTCATGAGTGTTATTGGAGCTGCATTCATCCAGGCAAGGAGGGAGTGTTCTGTTAACACTCCTGATTTGTGTCTTGTAGGTGGTGGGGAGTCAAGAAGTCAGTTTCTTGCTATCAGTATTCCTAGCCTCTGACCTTCTGTTATAGCCAGCTTCTCAGCAATTTTGGTCCACCTCAGTGATGCAGTTTCCCTCACAGTGATGCCAGTCTCCCTCACCATGATTGTAGTCCACTTCACAGTAATCCCAATTGCTTCAGAGTGATCCCTGTCTTCTATTCTGTTAGCCCAGTTTGCTTCACAGTATTCCGGACCTGCTTCCCAAATGCTGGCGCTTCATACTTTCTCATAACACACTCTGTTTGGACTTACAAGAATGGTAGGTCTCTTGTTGGAGAACTATTGAGATCATTCTGATTTGTGGATCATTTTTACACTGGAGAATTCTTCCTTTCTTGGACATCCATTGCAGAGGGTTCGGATCTTGTAAATGTTGATCCGTTACCTTATCTAGAAGACCCTTAATTTCCTGAATTTTCTTTCTGGAAGACAACAGCTCTATTGGAATACATACTTTGTTTCTTGGAGTAGCCTGGATTTCTAAATTAGGCAGTTACTCTCTCATTTGAGATTTCCAAGGCGAGGAATACTGCAGCAAGTAAGTAACCTCCTGACTCCCCAAAACCTGATCGCCAGCCACAAGGCATAAGTCAGGAGTGTGATGGAATACTCTCACTTACCTGGTTGGATGCAGCTCCAATGACACTCAAGAAGCTTCACACCATCCAGGACAAACCAAGCAGCTTGGTTTGCACCACATCATCAGACTTCCATCACCAATGCTCAGCAGCAGCAGTGTGTATCACCTACAAGATGTACTCCTCCACCACTCAGAACATTTCCTGCTCAGTCATCTCCCTATTCCTGCATGGCAGCTTTCCATGCAATCACAGGAGGTGTAACACTTGCCCATTCCTCTGCTTCACTGCCAATACCCCAAACACTCCCTCCAGGTGAAGCTTCTTTCAGTCTCATCTACTATACCCACTACTTACACTGTGGTCCCCATTACATTGGCAAGGCCCATCGCAGACTGGGTGATAGCTTTGCAGAACCCTTGCTCCGTCCGTGTCAATGATCATCTTGCTGTCATGCTAACATTACTGTCCTGGGCCTGCTGCAATGTTCCGATGAAGCACAACACAAACTCAAGGAACAACACCTCATTTTCCACATAGGCACCTTAAGCCTCAAGGTTTCAACGTTGAATTCATCATCTTTTGAGAATGACTTCTGTGCCCATTCAATTACAGCTCCCCTCCCTTATCCCATCCCACCCAACCCTATTCCCAAACCCCTCCCCCCCCCTTTCATCTTCAGTCCTGTCTTGTTAGCTTTGCTCTCAGCAAATTGGGCCCATTCTCTCCTTTTCCCAACTATCACTTACACTCATTTAACATCTGTATCACTCCTTACTCAGTATTAGCATTCTCCTTTGCACTGGACTCCATGCCATCTGTTCCACTTACTCCTCCACAATCTGTCAAAAATACATAGCACACCATTTTCTGCTCCTTACATTTCTGAAGAAGAGTCGTATCAGTCTTGAATATTAACTCTGTCTCTCCACAGATGCTGTCAGACCTGCTGAGTTTCTCCAGAACTTTCAGTTCTTATTTCAGATTTCCAGCATCTGCAACTTTTCCCTCTTATTTACAGATATTCAAACCTCAATGAAGTGTCCACGTGGCCATACACTGTTCCTTTTTATGTTCAATTGATGAGCATCTTAAGTTAGTGTCTCTTCATGGAATCATTAAACATAGTGCTAACATAGCACACTTACTCGTTAATGTGTGTTCCTTGAACTCCTGTATTCACCAGCCTTGTCAAATGTCTTCCTCTATTACACACAAAAGCCTTTTATTTCTGGAAGTTTTCTCTTACTGACTTCTACTGCCACTCAGGACTTCTTTCATTCTTCTCTGTCTGTTATGGAGACTGCTAAGCTGTATTGCTGAAGGCACAGGCCTTTTCTCTCTGAATGATTTGCCTTTCATTGTAAGAAATACCTGTCCACTCATTGACCACTTGAATAGTTCTATCTGCTGTCTTTCTGAAATGTTCTGTCTCTGTGTCACAAGATTGTTACGCAATAGACTAATATTTTCTCTCTACTCTGTTTTCTAAAGCAACTGAAATTCAGTTATTTAAACACATGTAAGCAAATATCCAACCGTACCCCAATACTACATTCAGAATTCAAAGACAAAGTAAAATTATGACTGTCCTTCTTAGAATTACCACTCAAACTTAAAAGGTATACATGGTTCTATCACTTTAGAACCCAAGTTTTCAAATAATAGAACATAGAACAGAGAAAAATACAGCGCAGTACAGGCCCTTTGGCCCTCGATGTTGCGCCGATCCAAGCCCACCTAACCTACACTAGCCCATTATCCTCCATATGCCTATCCAATGCCCGTTTAAATGCCCATAAAGAGGGAGAGTCAACCACTGCTACTGGCAGGGCATTCCATGAACTCACGCCTCGCTGAGTGAAGAATCTATCCCTAACATCTGTCCCAGACCTACCACCCCTTACTTTAAAGCTATGCCCCCTCGTAATAGCTGACTCCATACATGGAAAAAGGTTCTCATGGTCAACCCTATCTAAACCCCTAATCATCTTGTACACCTTCTTTTCTCCAATGAAAACAGCCCCAAGTGCCTCAGCCTTTCCTCATA
>NC_057732.1:582815-604102 GCF_004010195.1 Chiloscyllium plagiosum | reverse complement strand
ACCACTCTCTGTGTGAAAAGGTTGCCCCTTAGGTCTCTTTTATATCTTTCCCCTCTCACCCTAACCTATGCCTTCTCGTTCTGGACTCCCCCACCCCAGAGAAGAGACTTTGTCTATTTATCCTATCCATGCCCCTCATGATTTTCTAAACCTCTATAAGGTCACCCCTCAGCATCTGATGCTCCAGGGAAAACAGCTCCAGCCTATTCAATGTCTCCCTATAGCTCAAATCCTCCAACCCTGGCAACATCATTGTAAGTCTTTCCTGAACTCTTTCAAGTTTCACAACACCTTTCCGATAGGAAAGAGACCAGAATTGCACGCAATATTCCCACAGTGACCTAACCAATGTCCTGTATAGCCGCAACATGACCTCTCAACCCTTGTACTTAATACTCTGATCAATAAATGAAAGAATACCAAACGTCGTCTTCACTATCCTATCCACCTGCAATTCTACTTTCAAGGAGCTATGAACCTTCACTCCAAGGTCTGGAAGAAAGCTGCTTATTCAGCACTATTTCTGTCACTTGTATTGATGTGTCTAATTTAAAAGACAGACAATTGAACATTTCTTCTGCAACCTCGATCAAAATTTATTTCCTGTCCCTTATACTGTTCATTGCAGCTGCACCTCATGGAGCCTAATCTCATTGGCGGCGATACTCGTTATGAGAGGTGAGTACTCACTTTACACTTTATTACTTAACTCTCAGGTCTCTGCATCATTTTTCACAAGTTATTCTCCTTCCTTCTGAGACTTTCCAGCTTTACTTCCTGGAGCTTTTAGCTGCTCCATAGTGGAATCTTTCTCACAAAGGCTTCTGTATTTTCTAAGTGTGGCTCGCTTTTCTCTTTTTCTGGCCCACAGTATTGCCCCAGCACTTCTTACCAATATCTGAATGAGATTTCGCCTTCGAGTGCTGAGTTTATCTTTTTTCTGTTTCCATGGCTGTAGTTGATTCTCTCTGTTGATAATCGTGCTTCACTAACTGTATTGTCTTGAAACAGTAACCCTCTTAAAGTGGAAAATTCCCTCAGAACATAGGAATTAGGAGGAGGAATAGGCAATTCCTCCCTTTGAGCCCACTCCGCCATTTAACTTGATCATGGGGAGTCTTACACTTTCCTGTGTGCTCCCCATTTCCCTTTATCCCACTTTTCATCATAAATGTATTTATTTCTGCCTTGAATCTGTTGGTTGATTCTATCTCCACTGCACTCTGGGAAATGAGTTCCACAGATTTGCAACCCTCTGAGAGAAGTAATTTGTCCTCATCTCAGTTTTGAACCGACCCTTCTCACTCTATATCAATGACCTCTTGTCTGAGACTTTCTCACAAAGGGATCATCAGTGCAACATCCACCTTATCAATCCCCTTTAGCATTTGACGTACCTCAATCAGATTCCCCTCATTATTTTGAACTCCAGCAAGTACAGTAAATTATTTAACTTCTCCTTGTACGTCATCCCTGGAATCAATCTGATGAACCTCCTCTGACCTGCCTCCAGTGCCTTCCTCAAGTCAGGAGACCAAAACTGGACACAATACTCCAGTTTCTCAATACTTGCTTGAATTTCTTTTTCTGGGTCTTCTAGTTTTCTCTGCCTTGTGGTGAGGATCAAATCTGCATTACAATACCTAAGTGACATTTTCCCAGATGATGACTACTTGCACCTTGGGGTATTTGCCATCTCTTGTGGAGCTAGGGAAGGGTTGTTTAAGGTAGTTCTGCATGCCCAATTCTCCTTTATCATGCTTTGTCTGAGGCCTGTCTAGATTCCTAGATGGTACACCACAGTGGAGTATTTACAGAAAAGGTACTGTCCTTGGGTAACAAGAGGTACATTGGATAATAACAATCAGGACAACTATATTTCGTAAGGCATAATTACTAGGACCTTATGGAACTGGTACAGAACTATCTGCTCAATCCAAATGCTAAAGTAGAACTCCTTGTTTCCGCCGACAGACAGTATGACGTGAATAAGATGGGTGGAGCCAATATATGAAAATTAACTCCTTAACTACCATTACCTTATACAAAGTCTCATATAAAATCCTTTGGAGAGAAGAGGACCCAGAGACATTTTTCAGCAGCTAATAGTGCAGGGGAGAGAGGGAGGAAGCTAGATAAAACAGTGAAGGAGAGGAGGAAAAGGTCAAAGAGTGGTGCCACAGGAACATTGTGAATTGATTAGTGGTTCAGCAGCTGCTATTAGGGATTGTGTTTCAACTTGAGTAGTTTTGAAAAACTTGAATTTCTAAACTAACACAAGGAAAAAGAGATTTTGTAAGAACAGGCAACAGAGCTAGTTTGTGAATAAGAGCAAATAATTTATTTTCTTTACTAATCTCCAGTTTTTGTTATTAGTACGTGAGTAAGATTAGATTAGATTAGATTCCCTACAATATGGAAACAGGCCATTTATCCCAATAAGTCCACACCAACCCTCTGAAGAGTAACCCACCCAGACCCATTCCCCTACCATATACTGTATTTACCCCTGACTAATGCACCTAACACTATGGGCAGTTTAGCATGGCCAATTCACCTGACCTGCACATCTTTGGACTGCGGGAGGACACTGGAGCACCCGGAGGAAACCCACGCAGACAGAGGGAGAATGTGCAAACTCCACACAGACAGTCGCCTGAGGCGGAAATTGAACCCGGGCCCCTGGCGCTGTGAGGCAGCAGTGCTAACCACTGAGCTACTAAGATTAAAGTAGTTACAGTTACAGTAAAGTAACTTCACAGTGTGAATTGAGGTATGGCAGAATATCTCAGCCAAGTGGACTGCATTCCCTGTGGTATTTGGGGAGCTGTGGACACTTCTCATGACCTGGAAGAGCCTGTGTGCAGCATGTGTCAATAGCTGCACAAGCCTGAGAGCCAAGTTTCAGAGCCGATGCAGCAGCTGGAGTCAGTGAGATGCTTCCAGGAGACAGAGATCTGTGCACAAAGCAAGTCCATAGGGAGGTACTCTCACCACAGGCCAACAGGGAATGGGTGACCACCAGGCAGTCCAATAGAAACAACAGGCATTGTGGAAGTCTCCGGAGATTCTGCTCACTAACTGGTTTTCCATTCTGAATGTCAGCGTGCGCGATGATCTTTGGAGGAGTGCAGTAACATGCAGCTCATACTTCTGTGAATGTCCCAGCTGTAGAGCAGGGCAGGAAAAAGACAGGAAGGCCAGTGCTGATAGGTGATTCTTCATTTCCTGAACAGACCGGCTTTTCTACAGATTCCAGTGTAACACCAGCATGTCACCAAATAGCTGCAGGACATTCTTGTGGAGGAGGACAAACAGTCTGAAGTTGTAGTACACGTTGGCATGCACAGCATACTGTAGGAAGTGGGATGTAGTCCTGCAATTAATGGGAAGATGTTGGTAACACTGGACTAGTAATCCAGAACCCCAGGCTAATGCTCTAGTGGCAGAGATGAAATTTTAATTCCACAAAAAAGCTAGAATAATGAGCTGGGTAAAGGAGTATCAGCGCTAGGACTCTAGCTGTTCACAATATATTTTAATGATTTAGATGAGGGAACGAAATGTAAGATCTCCAGATTTACAGATGACACAAAGCTGGATGGTAGGGTGAACTGTGAGGTGGAAATACAGAAGCTTCAGTATGATTTAGACAGGCAGAATTGAAGATTCAAATTTTGAGTCCTGGTTGTTGTCAGAAGCAACAAATATATGTAGGTTTTCATTATCCACAGGGTAGCTTTTCAATTTAAAATAGCATAGCAAAATGGCTTCAAGTTGTGATATGATTTTGTGAACCTGTATTGCTGCTCTGCCGAATTAGCTGAAAAAGAAGATAAGGCAATCAATGGAGTTTTCATAATATGAATCATGACATATTAATTGACCACTCAAACGAACCTTGAACTGCTTGGCATGAGATGATCTACGTGAGACAAGAATCATTTCCCAGGAAATATCATTGGATTAGCCTGCTGTCAATCATGTCACCATATTACAGTTGATTGGTCTTTTCTTGTAATTAAGGCTATACTGTTTCTTAAAAACATATAAAAAATGCTTATTGTTCAATTGTAATTGTGTACCTTCGCCAAGGGACACAGACGTTTTAACCTATGTGTTGATGGACAAAACTGCACCAGACTGCCTTATTTTATTAAACTGGTAACCTTGCTTTATACAGACCGCATTCCTGTTGATTCTTTTGACCGATCATGAAACAGAGGGATCTAGATCTTCAGAGTGAACGAGCAAATGCATGGCAGATGCAATATAATGTGGATAATTGTGAGATTATCCACTTTGGGAGCAAAAACAGGAAGATAGATTATTATGTGAATGACTATAAATTAAGATGGGGAACATGCGATGAGATTTCTGTGGCTTTGTACATCAATCACTGAAGGTGAGCATCGTGGTACAGCAGGCAGTAAAGAAAGTTAATGGTATGTTTGCTTTCATAGCGAGAGGATTCAAGTAGAGGAATGAGGATATCTAGCTGCAATTATAGAGAGAAATGCTGAGGCCACATCAGAGACAGTATGTGTGTCTATGGTCTCCTTATCTGAGGAAAGATGTTCCTGCGATAAAGGGAGTACAGTGAAGGTTTACCATGCTGATTCCTGCGATGACAGCACTGATGTATGAGAAGAGATTGAATCACATGGGATTATATTTGCTGGAAGTACAGAGGAATCTCATAGGAACCTGTAAAATTCCAATAGGAACAGACAGGATAGATGCAGGAAGGTTGTTCCTGCTGATGGTGGAATCTAGAACCAGAGGCCACAGTTTAAGGATAGAAGTAGACCACTTAGGACTGAAATGAGAAGAAATGTATTCACTCAGAGTGGTGAGCCTGTGGAATTCACTCCAAGTTAAGGCCAAAACATGTCTGATTTCAGGAAGGAGTTGGATACAGCAATTTGTGCTAAAGGTATCAGAAGAATTCTGGTCTCCATTCAATTGGAAGGATATTGTGAAACTTGAAAGGGTTCAGAAAAGATTTACAAGGATGTTGCGAAGGTTGGAGGTTTGAGCTATAGGGAGAGGCTGAATAGGCTGGGGCTGTTTTCCCTGGAGCATCAGACGCTGAGGGGTGACCTTAGGGACCCAAGGGGCAACTTTATCATGCAGAGGGTGATATGTGTATGGAATGAGCTGCCAGAAGAAGTAGTAGAGACTGGTACAATTACAACATTTAAAAGGCATCTAAATGTATTTTAAGAATAGGAAGGGTTTAGAGGGATATGGGCCAAATACTGGCAAATGGGACTAGATTAACTTAGGATAACTGGTCGGCATGGACAAGTGCCTGCTTCTCTTCTGTATGTTTTTATGACTCTACGACTATATGGAGAAAAATGCAGGAACAGGCTATTGAGTTGGATGATAATGAGTGGTGGAGCAGACCTGAAGGACCAAATGCCCTATTCTTGCTCCTATTTTCTATATTGCCAAAGAAGGATTATGAGAAAAGACTGGCAGCTACCATAAAATGATTTCTCAAAATCTTGTACAAACACATCAATAATTTAAAAAAATGGTAAAGGAGAAGTAGGGTCGAGTAAGCACTAAAAAGGGAGGCAGGGGTGTGGGTGTTGTGTTAAATGAATACTTTGCTTTAATGCAATGTATTCTATTTATACCAAAGAGAAATATACTACTCATGATGGATGAGGAAACTCTGTCACTAGAAAGGTTCAAAATTGATAAGGCAGAAGTTTGGGATAAACTATTAATGCTTAAAGTTGACAACACCAGGACTGGATGAGATACATCCAAGTATTTGAAGGAAGTGAGGGTGCGAATTGTATGGGCTCTGGCCCCAGTACTCTTTGGACTTGGAGGAAAATTGCAAACATTATATCCTTTTTCAAACAAGGTTGGCTCAGCAACTACGTGCCAGTCAATTTAACTTTAGCTTTGGGGAAACGGCTAGAAGCATTTATTCAGGATAGAATCAATTGTCATGTGGAAAATTGTGGATTGATTCCCAGGTGTGGTTTTTTTTGTTAAGGAAAGGCTGAATGGGGGTAACACTATTGATGTGGTTTATATGGATTTCCAGAAGGTATTTGATGCAGTGCTACACACAAGCTTGAGGAAAGTTATAGATCATGGAATAAAATGGAGAATAGCAATGTGGATACAAAATTGGCTGAGGATAGGAAACAAAGCTTAATGATCGAAGGAAATTTGTTTGGGCTGGAAGAAGAGTTGTAGTGCGCTCCCCCAGGGGTCAGTGTTGGGACCCTCTCTTTTTTGTGATGTGTGTAAATGATTCAGTTCTTGGTATGAAAGCCACAACTTCAATGCGATGACATAAAACTTGTAGGAATAGTAAATTGTGAAGAGGACAGTGTGGAACTCTGAAAGGACAATGACTAAGTTGGTGGGAGGGTTGGGTAAGTGGCAGATGAAGTTCAATGCAGCCAATAGAGGTGATAGACCTTGGTATAAAGAGTACGATGAGACAAAATAAAAGAACATGTATTATTTTTAAGGTTGTGCAGGAATAGAGACCTGGGTGAATATGTACATAAATCATTAAAGGTGGCAGGACAACCTAACCTTAGCCTTAACCCTATCACAGGTAGAGGCGCTTGGGCAACTTTCCACGTTGTTGGGTCGATGTTAGTGTTGCAATTGTACTGAAACAGTTTGACTGGAGCTACAGAAAGTTCTGAACACAGGTTTTCAGTACTACTGCAGGAATATTGTTAGGGCTCATAACCTTTGCAGTATCCAGTGCCTCCAACAGTTTTCGTGACTTCACATGGAGTGAATCAAATTAGCTGAAGACTGGTATCTATGATGCTGGAGACCACTGAAGAAGGCCAAGATAGATCATCCACTTGGCTGAAGATTGATCTTTTACATTGATGTGATGGGCTCTCCCATCATTGAGGATGGGGGTATTTGTGGAGCCTCCTCCTCCAGCATTTAATGGTCCACCACCATTCACAGCTGGATGTTGCAGAACTACAGATCTTAGATCTGACTTCTTGGTTTTAGGATCACTTGCTGCTTATGATTTTTGACATGCAAGTAGTCTTGTTTGGTAGCTTCACCAGGTTGACACTTCATCTTCAGGTATGCCTGTACTGGTCCTTGCATGCTCTCCTACACTCTATTGAAACAGCGTTGATTCCCTGGCTTGATGCAAATGGTGAAGTGGAGGATATGCCAAGCCATGAAGTTGCAGATTGTGTTGGAGTACAATTCTGCTGCTATTGATGGCCCACAGTGCCTCATAGATGTCCAGCCTTGAATTGCTAGATCTGTCTGTCCCGTTTAGAACGGTGATAGTGCCATATAACACAATGGAGGGTACTCTCAATGTGAAGGCTGGACTTTGTCTCCACAAAGACTGTGTGATGGTAACCTTTACCAATACTGTCATGCATACATCTGCAGCTGGCCAATTGGTAAGGATGAAGTCAAGTATGTTTTTCCTTGTTGGTTCCCTCACCACCTGCTGCAGACCCAGTCTAGCAGCTATGTCTTTTAGGACCCAACCAGCTTGATCAGTAATGCCACAGTTAAGTTACTGTTGGTGGTGGACATTGAAATCCCCCAATCAGAGTACATATGTGACCTTTCCACCCTCTGTGCTTTCTTCAAGTGTTGTTCAACATCGATGAGTTCTGATTCATTAGCCAAGTGAGTATGGGATGTAATAATCAGCAAGAGGTTTTCTTGCCCATGTTTAACCCAAAGCCATGAGACTTCAAGGTATCCAAGTCAATGTTGAGGACTCCCAGGGTAACTCCCTCCCAACTGAACACCACTGTGCTGCCATCTCTGATGATACTGTTGACTATTTGGTCAAGGACTACAAGTGAAAAATCAAATGAAAACAAGAGATCATCATTTCTGTACAAAAATCACTGGGAATATAAGCATAGTAGAGCATTGTCAATATATATAGAAATTCTAATTCATTTCCTGGGACATTAGAAATGGGAGAGTCCAAGTCATGTTTAATTATTGGGATAGAGGGTAAGACTAGGGGTTTATACTATTATTTGTAATTAAATATTCAGATGAGTATCAAAGTAATAAAACTAGTGACAATCAGAGTTCTGCTGTACAGAAATCGCGAAATGCGAAATATAATCGCCACAGCTCCACCGCAAGTGTGGCAACTTTGCTTTGGCAATTTACATTGTACATATTTACATATTGATTAGGATGGAAAGTGGACATGGGAAATAAAGCTTTGTTGGCAGGAAGCACAGGCAGATATAAGATTTTAAATGAATAGGGTGTCCTTGCCCTTGGTTTACTTTTGATTTTGAAGATGACTGTGTTTTGTGTATGATGCATATGGCCCTGCCTTGTTTTCCACAGTGTGGGTGAACTGAGAGTGACCTGTCTGAATTTGTTGCCACTGCTAAGTCTTTCCACCTTGCCATTAGCAGCCTGTATACTTTGCTGTTTGAAGGAGACAACATCACTGTTGTCTCCTTCAAACAGAGATCCCTTCCTTGTTGGTTCCTTCTAATGCACTTCTTCCTTGTCAGTGCTATCACATTTTTCCTGAGGTTTGCCTAGAAGGAGTCCTGAAGCTGTGAAATATGTGGATAGTTTTTCAGAAGTCAGCATTTTAGACTAATCCTTGGATCTTATTGAAGTGTTATTGTGTGCTGATATTAAACATCAAACAAAGTGTTCACATGATCATTAAGGGTCCACAACACATTTCACTACACATGTGCTAAGTACATCAACTCAAAGGTTTGAAGTTATGACCAGGAATACATGGAAACTTACCTTAATGTTCCAAAGACACATTGTAACACTACACTGTAATCTCTCAATACTGTCACACTTCCACACACAAAGAGTGACAGATCATAGAATCTCTACAGTGTGGAAGCAGGCCATTTGGCCCACTGAGTCCACACTAACCATCCAAGACCATCCCAGCTAGACCCACCCCCAACCTTATCGCTGTAAACCTGCATTCTTTTTAGATTAGATTACTTACAGGGTGGAAACAGGCCCTTCGGCCCAACAAGTCCACACTGACCCGCCGAAGCGCAACCCACCCATACCCCTACCCCTACATTTACCCCTTTAACCTAACACTAAGGGCAATTTAGCGTGGCCAATTCACCTGACCCTGCACATCTTTGGACTGTGGGAGGAAACCGGATCTCTGGCGCTGTGAGGCAGCAGTGCTAACCACTGTGCCACCGTGCCGCCCACTACTCTCACGGTTAATCAACTGAGTCTGCACATCCCTTGACACTACAGACAATTAAGCATGGCCAATCCACCCTAACCTGCACATCTTTGGACTATGGGAGGAAATCAAGGCATCCGGAGGAAACCCATGCAGACACGGGGAGAATGTCCAAACTCTGAGACTGGAATAGAGTCCCTAACCACTGAGCCACCATGCCATCCTCACATGTTTGGAACTCTCTTCCACAAATAGTGGTTGATGCTGGATCTGTTGCCAATTATAAATCTGAAATAGATAAATTGGTGTTGAGCAAAGGTATGGGCAAAAGACAGGTATTTGAAGGTAGGGAACAGATCAGCTATTAGCCATAATCTCATTGAATGGCAGAACAAGCTCAAGGCCTACTCCTGTTCCTATGTTCCAGGGAGTTTGCACTTTTGAAAAGAGTTGAGACTCCCCTTACTATTTAGAGTAAAAGAAGCCTGAAGATTAATTAAATCACAGTGTGTGAATCACTACCTACATTCCAATCTGTTTTCCGATTCTTTAGACTGAATAAGATTGTCCTGACACAGTACTGTAAATTCAGTAGTTCACTCTGGTTTATCTATTCAGCTCTCACATTGACCTGCTGGAAACGCAGCTTGACAAATCTAGCAGTAGCTCTGACTGACTGCAGACGCATTGGGCAGACTCTCACAGGGGCCTGAGCGACATGGGCTGTGGCAAGACTTGTGCCAGAATCTGGCCAGTGGGGAAAGACCTATCTCAATGTTGGGAACTGCTTGCTGCATCTTTAAATATAAGTTGAGTGTTGAGAGAAGTTTCTCACCACACAGTGGCACGATTCCAATTAAGGAGAAATTAAAGACTTATTAATTGTCTCATTGATATTCAGCTTACCAAATATGCCAAAAAAGTTGGATATTAAGAAATCTCGACATGGAAATCAGAGCAGGTATTTAGTGACTTCAGCTTGAAGTTTGTTCCAAATGTAACTATAGATCGGTGAGCCTGACATGGGTGGTGGGCAGGAATCCTAAGGGACAGGATGTACATGTATTTGGAAAGGCAAGGATTGATTAGGGGTAGTCAAAATGGCACTGAACATGGGAAATTGTGTCTCTCAAACCTGAATGAGTTTTCTGAAGAAGTAACAAAGACGATTGATGAGGGCAGAGCTGTGGACGTGATTTATTTGGACTTCAGTCAGGTGTTCAACAAGGTTCCCTGTGGGAGACTGGTTAGCAAGGTTAGATCTCATTGAATACAGGGAGAAATAGCCACTTGGATACAGAACTGGCTCAAAGGTGATGGTAGAGAGTTGCCATTCAGACTGTAGGTCTGAGACCAGTGGTGTGCCACAAGGATCAGTGCAGGGTCCACTGTTTTTCATCATTTATATAAATGATTTGGATGTGAGCATAAGAGGTATAGTTAGTAAGTTTGCAGATGACACCAAAATTGGAGGTGTAGCGGAAGGTTACCTCAGATTACAACGGGACCTTGACTAGGTGGGCCAATGGGCTGAGAAGTGGCAGATGGAGTTTAATTTTGGAAAGGCAAATCAGAGCAGAACTTATACACTTAATTGTAAGGTCCTGGGGAGTGTTGCTGAACAAAGAGATGTTCATAGTTCATTGAAAGTAGAGTGACAGGTAGATAGGATAGTGAAAAAGGCATTTGGTATGCTTTCCTTTATTGGTCAGAGCATTGAGTACAGGAGTTGGCAGGTTATGTTGCGGCTGTACAGGACATTGGTTAGGCCACGTTTGGAATATTGTGTGCAGTGATGGTCTCCTTCCTATTGTTGGAAGGATGTTGTGAATCTTGAAAGGGTTCAGAAAATATTTAGAAGGATGTTGCCAGGGTTGGAGAGTTTGAGCTGTAGGGAGAGGTTGAATAGGCTGGGGTTGTTTTCTCTGGAGTGTCGGAGGCTGAGGGGTGACCTTACAGAGGATTATAAAATCATGAGGGGCATGGATAGGATAAATAGACAAGGTCTTTTCCTTGGGGTGGGGGAGTCCAGAACTAGAGGGCATAGGTTTAGGGTGAGAGGGGAAAAATTTAAAAGGGACCTGAGGGACAACATTTTCATGCAGAGGGTGGTACGTGTATGGATTAAGCTGCCAGAGGAAGTGGTGGACGCTGGTACAATTACAACATTTAAAAGGCATTTGGATGTGTGTGCCAAAAGGAAGGGTTTAGAGGAATATGGGCCAAGTGCTGGCAAGTGGGAATAGATTAGGTTAAGATATTTGGTCAGCATGGATGAGTTGGACTGAAGGGTCTTTATCCGTACTCTACATCTCTATGACGCTATGATCACTGTGTTGTAATCCAGGCACCAACATCTCAGGACATGCTCCATCGGCAGTAGCCACACATACCCCACATCCACAGACATTGGCATCTGACATGTGCCAACCTCTCAACACCTTCATGATACATCTGCAATTCACTTACGGGACACTTCTGCCTTTCCATTGCTGCATCTCAGTTTGTACTGACAATTACCACTGTAATTCTACAGAAAGGACTCTGTGCTCAGGGACACACTCCCAGTTTGTGGACTGGACCAGGCTGCATCTCCAGGCTCTTCACTCACTATCATAGCACTCACTCACTCTGAGCCTGACTGGATGCTCACACCATCCCTGCCTTGCCTCACCATTTTGTACTTTGCCCCCTCAGCCAGAGATACCAGGCTCATCTTCCTGCTGTTTACACCGGCTGTTTAGTGCAGACACAGAGCCAGGAAGCTTGTCCTGGTAGGCCTCAGTATGTCAAGGCCCTTAGGTATTCCTCCTGGCACAATACGTCATGGGAAGTCTCCAATACTAGTTCAGGGCACACTCAGGGTGGTTAGAGTCAGGATCCTGTCCTCATGAGGAATGAGGAGCTGCATGACAGACAGCACACCACCATCTTGACTCAATTTGCCCCAAGGTGGTCTGTTTCCCTCCTTGAATAAGCAAGAGATGCAGAGGTTATGGGAGATGAAAGTAGGTGGCACAGATGTTTACTGATGGTACACGTGGGGGATGTCCTGAATGAGTGAGTATGCAGTGCAGAAGGCATGAGGGTTAGTGAGATGAAGGGCTTTTGCCCGAAATGTCGATTTTACTGCTCCTCGGATGCTGCCTGAACTGCTGTGCTCTTCCAGCACCACTAATCCAGAATCTGGTTTCCAGCATCTGCAGTCATTGTTTTTACCTGAGGGTTAGTGAGGACAGACGTTGGGGTAGGTGAGAGAGTGTGAGTGAGGGAAGATGTGGCTGGCAGTAGTGAGAGGGGTAGAGCATGAGCCTTGGTGAGAGATGGGTACATTCACAGAGTGACTTTATTAGTGAGAAGGTGGTGGCATTCAGACTGGCAAAGCGGAGAAGGCTATTGCCCTTCTTCCATGGAATGCTGGGCATTCCTCCAGACAGCTGAGATTGCACAGACCAGACTGGTACTGGTCTGATGGTCGTGGCCTCCATTGCTGCTCCTGAAAAATGGGGAAAGCCTTTCTGTTGGCACCACCGAGTCCAGCAACAGCATTAGGACCCTGCCAATGAAGTGGGGCACCAGTCAGTCAGTTAGATTGGATTGGGAACAGCATCTCCAATCCCATCACACTCAGTGCAGAGGCCCTCCCAGGCTGTGTGCTTAGTCCACTGCTGTTCACCCTGCTGACACACGACTGTGCAGTGATGCACAGCTCAAACCATATCATTACATTAGCTGGTGACACAACTGCAGCGGGTCTCATTAGCAAGAATGACAAGTCAGCATACAGAGAGGAGGTGAAGCGGCTAACAGACTGGTGCAGAGCCAACAACCTGTCTCTGAACGCGGACAAAATGAAAGAGATGGTTGGTGACTTCAGGAGGGTACGGAATGAGCATTTTCTGCTGGACACTGGCTTCCGTGTGGAGATTGTGAAGAGCACCAAATTTCTTGGCGTTCACCTGGTGGAGAATCACACCTGGTCCCTCAATACCAGCTCCATAGTCATCACCCCCCTGGCACTCTACTCCCTCCTTAATCACCTCGTGCTCTACTCCTTCCTTACCCACCTGCCGTTCTACTGCTATTACCCACCTGGCACCTGCTTCTCCACCTAACCCACCTGACACCTTCCTCTCTCCTTACCCATGTGGCACCAAATGTGGTCTGACCAGAGCCTCAGAAGTACATCCCTGTTTTTATATTCAAGTCCTCTCAAAATAAAGCCATCATTGCATTTCACACAACACCAGGTGATTTTTAACTTTGTCCACCCCAGTCCAATGCTGGCATCTCCTCCTCATCATTGCATTTGCCTTCCTAATTACTGACTCAACCTGCAAGTTTACTTTGGAAGAATCCTAGACTAGAACTCCCAAGTCTCTTTGCACTTCAGACTTCTGAACTTTCTCCTTAATCAGAAAACAGTCCATGCCTCTATTCTTCCTACCAAAGTGCATGACCTCACACTTTCCCACATTGTACTCCATCTGCAAGTTCTTTGCCCACTTTCCTAACCTGTCCAAATCCTTCTGCAGTCTTCCCCCTTCCTCAATGCTACATGTCCCTCTACCTATCTTTGTATCATCTGCAAACATAACCAGATGCCCTCGGTTCCTTCATCTAGATCATTAATGTTAGCGAGTTTTGAGAAGATTTGTAGCTCAGGTTGAGGTTTTGGCTGTAGGTTTGCTTGATGAGCTGCAAGGTTCATTTCTAGGAATTCTCGTGAGTGTCTTTGTTTGGCTTGTCCTAGAATGGATGTGTTGTCCCAGTCGAAACAATCATCCCAACACCCACAAACTAAGCTGCACCAGAACATTATTTCAACGAGCCAACACATATTGCAGCACAAAGGAACCACGCAGAGCAGAAGAAAATCACCTATACCGTGTATTCAAAAAGAGTGTGTACCCAATGAACACAGTCCGCCGATTTCTCAGCAACAAACCCAAACAAGCAGACAAAACACGTCCAGAAACCCTAGCCCCTCTCCCCTACATCAAAGACATCTTGGAAATGACTGTCAGACTACTCAGACCCCTTGGCATCATGGTAGCCCACAAACCCACCAACACACTAAAACAGCAGCTAATGGAACTTGAAAGACCCTATACGGACAATGAGCAAAACTAACGTCATTTCCATAATACTGTGCAAGGTCTGTAACAAACACTACATTGGACAAACAGGCAGAAAACTAGCCACCAGGATACATGAACACCAACTAGCCAAAAGAAGACATGACCCTCTCTCACTAGAATCCTCACATATGAATGAGGAAGGACACCACTTAGATTGGGACAACACATCCATCCTAGGACAAGCCAAACAAAGACACACACGAGAATTCCTAGAAGCATAGTATTCCAACCAGAACTCTATCAACAAACACATCAAGTTAGACCCCATCAACCACCTCCTGAGAAAAGGAAGAGGAAGTGACTTCATCACAGGAAATGACATCACCAACCCAAGGAAACCCAGACATATAAATAGAAAGCAGGAATTTTCAGCATTGCTTTGCATGAGATCCACTGAATATGTTACCGAGTAAGGTAACAAAATGTCTGGAAATGAACCTTTCAGCTCAGCGAGCAAACCTACACCCAAGATCGTTAATTAGATTAGATTAGATTAGATTACTTACAGTGTGGAAACAGGCCCTTCGGCCCAACAAGTCCACACCGACCCACCGAAGCATAACCCACCCATACCCCTACATTTACCCCTTACCTAACACTACGGGCAATTTAGCACGGCCAATTCATCTGACCTGCACATCTTTTGGACTGTGGGAGGAAACCGGAGCACCCGGAGGAAACCCACGCAGACACGGGGAGAACGTGCAAACTCCACACAGTCAGTCACCTGAGGCAGGAATTGAACCCGGGTCTCAGGCGCTGTGAGGCAGCAGTGCTAACCACTGTGCCACCGTGCCACCCACAAATGTGTTAATGTATAAAGTGAAAAGTTTGGTACCAACACTGAGCCTTGCAGAACACCACTTGTCACAGGTTACCCTGAGAGCGAGGTTTCTATCCATGCTATCACCTTGCCTCTGACACCATGGGCCCTTACTCAGTAGCCTCCTGTGCAGCATCTAGTCAAAGGCCTTGAAGTCCAGGTAGATAACATCCATTAGCTCTCCTAGGTCTAACCTGCTCAATACTTCCTCAAAGAATTCTAGAAGGCATGACCTCCCCTTGATGAAACCATGCTGACTTTGCCCTATTTTACTATACATGTCCAAATATTCAGAAATTTCATCCTTCACAGCGGCACGGTGGCTCAGTGGTTAGCACTGCTGTCTCACAGCTCCAGGGACCCGGGTTCAATTCCTGCCTCGGGCGACTATCTGTGTGGAATTTGCACATTCTCTCCATGTCTGTGTGGGTTTACTCCAGGTGCTTTGGTTTTCTCCCACAATCCAAAAATGTGCAGGTCAGGTGCATTGGCCATGCTAAATTGCCTATAGTGTTCGGTGCATTAGTCAGGGATAAATACAGGGGATGGGAATAGGTCTGGGTGGGTTACTCTTCAGAGGGTTGGTTTGGACTTGTTGGGCCAAAGAGCCTGTTTCCGTACTTAGGGAATCTAATCTTCACATCGGGGGCAAATGTCAGGAGCCATGCAGGGCAGCTCTGGACTGACAGTTCTTGCCTGGGTACACCACAGGACTCGAAGATGGCGCAGGTGCAAGGGATGCCAATGCTTCGGCAGAAATTTGGTGACAGTTGAGTTATTCCAGGACCGGCACATGGCAAGATGGGGCTGGCACCAGATCTGAGTGATGTCGTGTAGGTAGAGTAGGTAGTTCCTGAGGGGACAACTCAATTCTGGGGAAGGGTCAGTCGACCCAAAACGTTAACTCTAATTTCTGTCCACAGATGTGCCAGACCTGTTGAGCCTTTCCAGCAATTTATGTTTTTGTATCTGATTTACAGCATCTACAGCGCTTTCATTTTTTTTAGTTAACGAGGTGAGTTTGGTAAATACAGTGAAAACTCTTGCTAGGCCTCACCGTGAGTAACCCTCCAAAAAAACCACTTGGCCAAAAAGATTTAGCCCTTTGTCTGAATTAAACATGTTAACATTCTACTTATTTTTTTGCAGGATCTAGCAGTTTACAGCTATCATCATTGTTTTTATAGTACTGGAATTATGCCACTGCATAATTTCATATCTACACAATCGGGTTTAATACTAACATTAACATCAAAGTGCAGAAATTTAAAGGAAACTCTCAAGTCATTGTGTTTTTAGTCTCCTACCACAGGTAAACAGTTAGGGACCCCTCATTCTGAACAGAAGGCAACATTTCTGAGCGATTCGGAATAAGAGTATCCTGTACAGTTGGGCTGAATTCAAAACATTGTATATTTTTAATCAGTCAGATTGGACATCTTAATACTTCATTATCATATCGTGTGGTCGCACCTGAACCCAGACCTTCTGGCCCAGAGAGAGAGGCACTGCCAGTTCACCACAAGATCCAAAGTTGGATAAGCTGTTAATAGCAAGTTTGAGAAATTAGTTTTATTAAATCAAGAACACAAATTGAACATAAGTTTAAGTAAAGACATATGGTTGGGATGTGTCCATTCAGTAAAGCTGCCCAATTTACCCCACTTCCCTTACTCATTCCCCTTAATCCTGCATTTTTCCTTTGCTAAATAGAAAATAGAAAACAGGAGCAGGAATAGGCCGTTCAGCCCATCAAGCCCATTCGATATGATTATCCTACTCAGTCCCCTGTTCCCACTTTCACCCCATACACTTGGATCCCTTTAGCCCGAAGAACTGTAGTGGCTCAGTGGTTAGCACTGCTGCCTTACAGCGCCAGGGACCCGGGTTCAATTCCCAACTTGGGTAACTGTCTGTGTGGAGTTTGCACATTCTCCCCATATCTGCGTGGGTTTCCTCCGGGTGCTCCAGTTTCCTCCCACAGTCCAAAGATGTGCAGGTCAGGTGAATTGGGCATGCTAAAATTGCCTGTAGTGTGAGGTGCATTTGTCAGGGGTAAATGTAGGGGAATGGATCTGGGTGGGTTGCTCTTCAGAGGGTCAGTGTTGAGCTGAAGGGCCTGTTTCCACACTGTAGGGAATCTAATCTAAAAAAAATCTAAACTATATCTAGCTCTTTCTTGAGAGCATTCAGTGTTTTGGCCCTAACCCCTTTCTGTGAAAGAGAATTCCACAGTCGCTCCGCGTTCCAGATGAAGACATTTCACCTCATCTCAATCTGAAGTGGCCACATCCTTACCCTTAAATTAGAATTTATCTGCATTAGATGTAGAAAGTTGTGACTATATCTGCTTCCTTGGCCTATTCAGGCAGCGTGTTCCACCTCATTAGAATTCACTGCTTTTGCCCTGACAACAAAAACACGACCTGTGAAGAAATACATGCTTGAACAGCACAGGGGAAGCAGGGTGTTGTATACAGAACGGGGATAGTGAAAACTTGTGTACGGTATGGGGACGGCGGGGTGTTGTGTACAGTGCAGAGGGGTTGTGGACAGTATGGTGAGGTGTTGTGTACAGTACAGGGATGGCATGGTGTTGTGGACAGTACGGTGAGGTGTTGTGTACGGTACAGGGACGTGGAGGTGTTGTGGACAGTACGGTGAGGTGTTGTGTACAGTACAGGGACGGGGGGGTGTTGTGTATGGTACAGGGGCGGCGGGGTGTTGTGGACAGTATGGTGAGGTGTTGTGTACGGTACAGGGACGGCGGGGTGTTGGGGACAGTACGGTGAGGTGTTGTGTACAGTACAGGGACGGGGGGGTGTTGGGGACAGTACGGTGAGGTGTTGTGTACAGTACAGGGATGGCGGGGTGTTGGGGACAGTACGGTGAGGTGTTGTGTATGGCACAGGGGCAGTGAGTGGAGCAGATGGCATATGGGCATTGATGACTTGTCTCTCTGTCTCTCTAACACAGAATGGAGTTGTTCACCGTGATCTGAAATTAGAGAACATCTTGTTGGATGAAAATTATAACATTAAGGTAAGATTTGTTTTGTAAACAAGAAGACAATACCATTTTATTTGTGCTGTTCTTCAGAAGAAATTTTGAAAATTCAGATATGTTCTCAGTGTGAAGCCTAAAGTTATATCAATTGAACTGTTAAACATAATGTATGGAGTGGTGATCTGTTTCCTTTCTAACCTCCAGAGACCGTGGTCTGGAACGGGACTTCCCAAACCATTTCCCACTGCGGCTCTATTTTGAGATTTGAAAATTGCCACAACCAGCTGTTGTGAATAGAGATTGTGGGTGGTCAGTGGCACAGTTGTTAGAACTCAGTCAGACCTCCTTGATTGCCATTGCAGTGTCAGAGCACACAACCATAAACTTTCAACTCATGACCCCACTTTTTCAAAACCTGTCCTTGGGATTTCATCAATGGTTAGACCATTAATTTCACATTCCTAATTGATGCTTGAAGTAAGTGGCTTGCTAGGGCCATCCAAAAGGCAGTTAAGAGTCAGTCACATTTCCCTGAAGGACATTCGGGAGCCCGATGGGTTTTAGAACTTTAAGATGCCCTGGTCTAAAGTGAAGGGAATGCATAGTTTCACATCAAGAAGCATTCATTGATACCATGCATGGGGAGAGATGTCAAGGCTTCCCTCCTGATGTTTTCTGTTGCCATTCTAAGAGTTGAGAATGTGTTGCTGGAAAAGCACAGCAGGTCAGGCAGCATCCGAGGAACAGGAAAATCAATTTTTCGGGCTGGTGCCCTTCATCAGGAATGAAGGGCTCTGGTCTGAAACATCGACTTTTATGCTTCTCGGTAGTTTCTTTACTCAGAGAGTAGCAAAGGCGTGCAATGCACTGCTTGCAACACTAATAGACTCGCCAACATTAAAGGCATTTAAATGGTCATTGGATAAACATATGAATGATAATGGTGATAGGTTAGATGGGCTTTAGATTGGTTTACCAGGTCAGCGCAACATCGAGGGCCAAAAGGTCTGTACTGTGCTGTAATGTTCTATGTTTTATTGATCTCAGCTATCTCCCTTTCAGATATTGTATCAGCATCGTCTTCCTCTGTATACCCTGATACAGAGTACTTACTATATATTCAAGCCTAATCTATTGCCTCCACCTCTTTATCCTCTTTATCCCAAAAAATGTCCCCCCAGCATTACTAATTATGTGTTATTCTCTTCTTTTGCCAACCACATTCCATTCTCATGTTCTGTCTTCTGCAGGTTATTCCTTTGTATTTCAATTCTCAATTGGTCTCATTTATAGAGTCATACAGCACAGAAACAAACCCTTCAATCCACGTCAACCATAATCCCAAACTGAACTAGTCGCCCCTGTCTATACTTGGCCCATATAAATATTTCTTATTCATATACTTATCAAAATGTCTTTTAAATGTTGTAACTGTATCTGCATCCACCACTTCCTCTGGAAGTTCACTCCACACATGAACCTGTGTAAAAACAATTGCCTCCTATGTTATGAGAATTGGGAGGTCATGTTGGAGCTCTACAGAAAATTGGTTTGGCCACTTTTGGAGTATTGCATGCAAATCTGGTCTCCCTCCTATAGGAAGGATATTGTAAAACTTGAAAGAATTCAGAAAAGATTGACACGGATGTTGCCAGGGTCAGTGTGTTTGAGCTTTCGGGAGAAGCTGAACAGACTTGGGCTGTTTTCCCTGGACCATCGGAGGCTGAGGAGTGACCTTCTAGAGGTTTATAAAATTATGAGGGGCCTGGATAGGATAAATAGACAAAGTGTTTTCCCTGGGGTGGGGGAGTCCAAAACTAGAGGGCATAGGTTTCGCGTGAGAAAGATAGAAAAGAGACGTAAGGGGCAACTTTTTCACACAGAGGGTGGTGCATATATGGAATTGGTGGTGGCTGGTACGATTATAACGTTTAAAAGGCACTTGGATATGTATATGAATAGGGAGGGTTTCGAGGGATATGGGTCAGATGCTGGCAAATTGGACTAGATTTATATCGGATATTTGGTCAGCATGGATGAGTTGGACCAAAGGCTCTGTTTCCGTGCTGTGTAATTCTATGACTCTATAATTCCTCCTCTCACCTTTAAAAATGTGTCGACTAGTCTTGATATCTCCCAAGTAAAAACAATGACTGCAGATGCTGGAAACCAGATTCTGGATTAGTAGTGCCGGAAGAGCACAGCAGTTCAGGCACCATCCAACGAGTAGCGAAATCGACGTTTCGGACAAAAGCCCTTCATCAGGAATAAAGGCAGAGAGCCTGAAGCGTGGAGAGATAAGCATAGGTGGAAAAGGAGATAGGCAGGTAGGACAAGTCCAGACAAGTCATGGGGACATATCTCCCACCCTGGAGAAAAAAAAACACTTGTCATTCGCCTTATTTATATCTCTCACTATTTTATAAACCTCTTATAAGGTCACCTCTCAACTCCTACACTCCAGTGTGGAAAACAAAATCTCAGCCTTTCCAGCCTGTCTTTAAACTGAAATCCTCCATTCCCAGCAACATTCTGATAAATCTTTTCTGAACCCTCTCTAGTTTAATAATATCCTTCATATCAAAGATTGACCAGAATTGGACACAGAACTCCAGACAAGGCCTCACCAATGTCCTGTACATTCTCAACATAACGTCCTGACTCCTCCATTCAGAGGTCTGAGCAATGAAGGGAAGCATGCTAAATGCCTTCTTAACCACCTTATCTATATGCGATGCAAACTTTGACGAATTATGTACCTGAGCCCCTAGGTCTCTCTGTTCTACAACACTGTCCAAGGGCCCACTTTTAATTGTTTAATTCTTGTCTTTATTTGATTTTCCAAAATGTAATACTTTACATTTATCCAAATTAAACTCCATCTGTCACTCTTCAGCCCATTGATCAACATTTCTTTGTAATCTTAGATAACCTTCTCACTTGAAGGACTTAGAGTCATTGAAATGTAAAGCATGGAAACAGACCCTTCGGTCCAACCCGTCCATGCTGACCAGATATCCCAACCCAATCTAGTCCCACCTGCCAGCACCTGGCCCATATCCCTCCAAACCCTTCCTATTCATATACTCATCCAATTGCCTCTTAAATGTTGCAATTGTACCAG
>NC_057732.1:570386-582145 GCF_004010195.1 Chiloscyllium plagiosum | reverse complement strand
CAGTTCTGTATCCGAATAGCTAGTTCTCCCTCTATTCCATGAGATCTAACCTTGCTAATCAGTCTCCCATGGGGTACCTTGTTGAACGCCTTACTGAAGTCCATATAGATCACATCTACTGCTCTGCCCTCATCAATCTTCTTTGTTACTTCAAAAAACTCAAATCAAGTTGCCTGACGTTGTTTGACAGTTCCTTGCTCTTCTCTATCACTGGCCTAAACTTTATTACACAATGACTACTTTTAACTAAATGTTCCTCAAAGGCATTTAGTTCACTCAGCACAGTCATTTCCTAGCACCAGATCCAAAAATACCTCATTTCTGGTTGGCTGAGGACATTCTAGTCAGTGAAGTTCTCATGAACACATTTCTAAACAATATTTCACTAGTTCCCTTTATGGTAACACTATCCCACACAGAAATTGCTGGAGAAACTCAGCAGGTCTGGCAGCATCTGCAGAGAGAGAAAAACAGAGTTAATGTCTTGAGTCTGATAACTATACCTTGGTTCTGAGGGGATGGAAAACGTTAGTTTTTATGCTGTTTAAAAGGGAACTGGAACAGATAGTGAGTGCTAATGGTGATAAGGGAGAATTAAGATGTAAAATTGGTGTCAATGGTGAGTTTGAAACTGAGAAAATAGGTCAGCTCTTACTTAGAACAAAGCCAACAAGATACAAACAAGACACAGCAACAGAGGATCAAAATGGAGGCTTGGAGTTGTTGAACCCAATGTTGAATCCTAAAGGTTACGAGGTGTTAAAGTATAAAATGAAGTGTTGTTTGCTAGAACCCTTTCTGACACCCTCACTATCTGTTCCATTTGCTGCTCCCACTTTCTGTTCACAGAATAAAATCCATCGTTTTCAGGCCTCAATCACCTCTGAAAACAGGTCACTGGACTGGAAACATTAACTCTTTCTTTTTCCAAATGCGGTACCTGTTGAGTTTCCTGAGCAGGTAATGTGAGCACAGATTTTCAGCATTAACAGTATTTAGTTTTAATTCTATTCCATATAATTCTTTTACAGATTGCAGACTTTGGGCTGTCTAATCTGTACCAGAAGGACAAATTTCTGCAAACCTTCTGTGGGAGCCCACTTTATGCTTCACCGGAAATTGTCAATGGCCATCCATATCATGGACCAGAGGTTAGTGTCTCAGGCTGGTGAATAAACCAGTGCTTAACCAGGTTAGTGTTCCAAGTTGGTGAATGAACAAGTGTTAAACTGGGTTAGTATTCCAAGCTGGTGAATGATCCAGCACCAAAACAGGTTAGTGTCTCAGGCTGGTGAATGAAACAGCACTATACTGGGTTAGTGTTCCAAGTTGGCTGGGTTCATGTGGCAGGCTGGTGAATGAACCACTGCTAAACCATGTTAGCTTTCCAGGCTGATGAATGAACTAGAGTTTAACCTGGGTCAGTGTTCCAGGCTGGTAATGGATTAGCACTTGACAGTGTTAGTATCCCAGGCTGGAGCAATTAAACAGCATCTAACTGGATTAGTTTACCAGGCTGGAGAATTAGCGAGTACTTAACAAGGATATCAACAGAGGTTGGTGAATAAACCAACATTTAGCCCCTGGTGCTGGTTTCTTTTGATGGGAGATTTGCTGATGAAACATTTGCCATTTTTAATTTATTTGCAGCTGCTTGTTTTTATTCTTAGATAGCTGATTGAAGAGTCAATAAATGATAATGTTGGACTATTCTTTGGAATTACATTTTCATAATTGTCATCTGACCTATTTAGTCAACAAATATTGTCATTATGAATGGGAAATTAGCTAATTGCTATAAGTTAGTCAGTCCAAATAATTTGATAATGAAATGGTGTAAGTCAGTAGAAGAGTGAGTAAGGCAGGGAGGATTTGTTCTTGTCTTACCCTGGAACAAACCTTTTTGAATAAGGTTCACTACCCTCCAGTCTTTCAGAACCTCACCCATGGCTAACGATTAGATTACATTCTCTACAGTGTGGAAACAGGCTCTTCAGCCCAACAAGTTCACACCCCCCCTCCGAAGAGAAACCCACCCAAACCCATTCCCCTACCCTATATTTACCCCTGACTAACGCACCTAACACTGTGGGCAATTTAGCATGGCCAATTCACCTGACATGCACATCTTTGGATTGTGGGAGGAAACCGGAGCACCCAGAGGAAACCCACGCAGACACAGGGAGAATGTGCAAACTCCACACAGACAGGTGGGAATCGAACCCAGGACCCTGGTGCTGTGAGGCGGCAGTACTAACCACTGAGCCACCATGCCACCCATGATTCAAGAAACTGAACAACCAGGGTGAAACGGAAGGAAATCTGGAATTTTCAGCAGGCAAAGCATTGTTCAAAGTTGTCACAATCACTGCAACATCACTCAATTTCAGAATCCAGTTGCAATAATTTCAGTGTGGGGGATTTATGTTTAAATAAATGTGCTAAAGCCCTGCTCAGAAAGTTCTAGATTCGAAGGATGTTAATGCTGGTCATCAAACTCAGATGGCTAGATGCCAGGAGAATGCATTGTGGGATATCTCTAGTGTCAGTACTGATTGGACACAAAGGCAACACCAACTTGGTCTCAAAGCATTAACGTTACAACTCAGAGAAGGAAACTCTAGTCATTGTGTGCTCATGTAACTGATCACAAGCCGTTGGATAAATCTCCTGATCCTGACCGGATATATCTAAGAACCCTGCAAGAGGCTAGAGAAGAAATTGCAGGCATCCTAGCTGATTTTTTTTATCATCATTCGCCATTGGTGAGGTTCTGAAAGACTGGAGGGTAGTGAATGTTGTTTCCTTATTCAAGAAGGGCTGCAAAAAAAAACCCCTGGGAACTACAGACCATTAAGCCTAATGTCAGTGTTAGATAAGTTACTTCAGAAGATTCTTACCGGTAAGATACACATGCATTTGGAAAGACAGGGTTTGATTAGGAGTAGTCAACATGGCTTTGTGCATGAAAGATCATATCTCACAAATTTGTTAGAGCTCTTTGATGAAGTGAGCATGAAGATGGATGAGGGCAGGGTGGCAGATGTAGTCTACATGGATTTCAGTAACGCCTTTGATAAGATTCCATATGGTAGATTGCTCTGGAAGATTGGATCAAATGGAATCCACGGGGAACTGTATACACAGTTGGCTTGATGGTAGGAAGCAGAGGGTAATAGTGGATGGATGCTTGTAGAACTGGAGGCTTGTGACTAGTGGAGTGTCTCAGGGGTTGTTGCTGGGCCCATTGCTGTTTGTTATCTATATCAATGATTTAAATGAGAATGTACAAGGCATGATTAGTAAGTTTGCTGATAATGTTGGACAGTGAGGAAGAGTATTACAAATTGCAGTAGCTGCTTGATCAGCTAGGGAAATGGGCTGAGAAATGGTAAATGGAGTTTACTATAGGTAAGTGTGAGGTGTTGCATTGTGGAAAGTCAAATTAAGGTAGGAGTTTCATGGTGAATGGTAGGGCTTTAAGGAGTGTAATGGAACAGGAGGACCTTGGAGTTCAGGTGCAAGGTTCTCTGAGAGCAGAGTCACAGGTAGACAGGGGCAGTGAAGAAGGCTTATGGCACACTGGCCTTCATTAGTCATGGCATTGAATAAAGAAGTTGGGAAGTTATATTGCAGTTGTACAGGACCTGAGGCTGCACTTGGGAGTATTGTCAGTTTTAGTCACCTTACTATAGGAAGAATATTTTTAAATTAGAAAGAGTGCAGAAGAAATTTACAAGGATGTTGCAAGACTCAAGTTATAGGACAAGCTAGGACTTTTTTTCTTTAGAGAGTAGGAGACTGAGGGGGTATCTTATAAAAGTGTATAAGATCATGAGAGGCATAGATAGGGTGAATGCACTCAGGAATCAAAGACTGGAGAGCATCAGTTTAAGGTGAGAGCAGAAAGAATAAAAGGGAACCAGAGGTGCAGCTTTTATAAACAGAGGGTGGTACTCATATGGAATGAGCTTCCAGCGGAAGTGGTTGAGGTGTGCACATTAACATTTAAAAGGCATTTAGACAAGTACTTGGATAGGAAAGATTTAGAAGGATATGGGCCAAGTGCAGGGAAATGGGGTTAGCATGGATGGACATTTCGGTTGGCATGAATTTGTTTGGGCCAAAGGACTTGTGTATGTGCTGACTCTATGACTCCATTTGTGTATCTGTGGAAGCTCTCACTATCTGCAGTCTGGAGCTGATTGGGTGTTCCCGTTTGGCACTCTCAGGTAGACAGCTGGGCTCTGGGTGTGCTACTGTATACTCTGGTTTACGGGACCATGCCATTTGATGGTTGCGACCACAGAAATCTCGTCAGGCAGATAAGCAGCGGGGATTATCAGGAACCCACTCCACCATCAGGTAGGTGACAGTTGATAAGAAGGTACTGATGAACTGAAAATGGTGGGCTTAGTGCCAATAATGAGTAACCATTTAGAATCCAAAACTTGAGCACATGTTAATCCAGAGCAGCGAAAATAATGAATCGAGTTTGACTGATTTATGCAGCCACACACACATGTAGCTTAAGGGGGGCTCAACCTGATAATGATAATGTTGGAGTACTCCTTCGAATTACATTTTAATAATTGTTAACCAATCCATTTTTAATTAATAAGTATTGTCCACATGACTATGAAATTAACCAATTGCGATGACACAGTCAGTCCAAAAAGTTTGATTTAATTTACCTTCTGGCCTGAGCAGAACCCAGAGTGATTTTGTTTTTAGCTGAGCTAGTGCTGCTTGATGGCACTGCCAATGGACACCTTTTTTGATGATCAAGAGTAGACTGATGTGGCATTAATGGCTGGCTAACTTTGATTTTGTCTGCTTTTTGTGGACAGGATAAACCTCGGCAATAATCCACATTGTCCAATCGATGCCAATGCTGTGGCTGTTCTGGGAAAGTTTGGCTAGGTGCACACCTAATTCTGGAGCATAAATCTTCAGTATTCTGACCAATTCTGGCCATGCTGTTTAGAATGGCTTTAAAGAGGACACAAAATAAATTTAATCAGATATTTCAGGTGATGAATAACCATTATGTGGAGAGTCATTTGCTCTTTGATAGAACCAGCACAAAGTTAATGGGTCTAAAGGCCTCGAGCTGTCCTGCAGAATTATTTAATTCAATGCAACCTTGGAAAGTCTGATGAAAACCCTTTATTAGATTGAGCAAGAAGGCAACAAAATATAACCTCCTATTCAGTGTATATTAGATGTGAGTACTAATGATAACTCATGAACTCACATTTAGCCAGGCCTCCTTGAGTTTGAAAGTGTTGTCTAAACTAGTCCCCGTGCTCCATTTTCTTTAATAATTCTTTTCTGGATTGTGGTTGTCAATGACAAGGCCATTGTTGCCCATTTTGCATTGTCCTTGAACTGCTAAGCCATTGTGGCTGTGAATCCAGAGATACATATAGGTGAGACTAGTTAAGGATGGTAGATTTCAAAGTGAAACAGATTAGATTTTCACAACAATTGTCAATGGTTTTCCAGTTATCATTAGACTAACTTTAAATTCCACATGTACTAATTGAATTCAAATTTCACCAGATTCCATGCAATGGATTTTAAATCACATTCTCAGATAATTAACCTAGATCTCTAGTATGCTAGTTCATGACAATACCATTACATCACTGAAACTCCCTCCCTAAAAGCAAGTATATTTCATGAATTTGTGCATTCCTTTCCTTAATGCACTGCCATAACAACACATTCTAACCACATCTGATTAATTTTCTTTCAAGATGTCCTTGCCATAACAGTGCTTTAGTGAGAAACTACACATATCATTTATGATATTTTTCTTTTCACCTGTTCCTACTACATCCAAAATGCAGGCTTACTCAAACTCCTTATAGATACTTGACTGATTTATCATGGCATTACTTATCTCTTCTCACTATGGTAAATGTTTCCCATGCACCAGGTCTGTTTGGTCATTGTGGAATGAAACCTTGTATTTTGTAAGTTTCCTGTAGCTGTTTGCCCTGGTACATTGATACACTCAGATTGAGATCAGCTCTTGACAAATTAAAGGGATAAGGTGACCAGGGTTGATGTGATGTGAATTGAAACCCAAAACAGGCATACACAGTAAATGATTATCAGGTGGTGTACTGATATTGTCACTGTACTAGTAATTCAAAGGCCTAGGCTAATCACAGCAGATGGTGAAACTTGAATTCATTTCATAAATCTGCTACTATCATTAAAAACCCATCTAGTTCACCAATGTCCTTCAAGAAAGAAAATCTGCCATCCTCACCTGATCTGACTCCAAACCTACAGCAATGTGGCTTACACTTACCTGCGCTCAGAAATGGCCGAGCAAGCAACTCTGTTCAAGAGCAATTAGGGATGGGCAATAAATGTTGGCATTGCCAGCGTTGCCCTTGTGTTGTTAAAGAATAAAACAGAATGTTAAGGTCAGTTCTGTAAAGAGCGAGAATCATGGCCAGGAATTGCAATGTGACTGTCTGTTGCTGCTCCCTGACAGATGCCCGTGGCCTTATCAGGTGGATGTTGATGGTGAATCCTGAGCGCCGAGCCACAATTGAGGACATCGCTAACCACTGGTGGGTGAATTGGGGTTATCAAGCGAGTGTGTGTGACTGCAATCCTTTTGGAAGCTCAGAGGTTAGCTTTATTGGTTGGCAACATCACTCACGCTGTTCACAGTCAGAGGGCGAATCAAAGCTAAAATGCCCAGTAAAGCAGTTCCAATCTCAGGGAGTGCGAGCAGCTCAGACATCTGTGAAGAAGTCCAAGAAAGAGACTGACATTGCTCACTGTCTGCATGAAGGAATGCCAAGCAACAAGTGCATACTGAAAAGGCCCAAAGGAATTTTAAAGCAGAAGATGGCCGATGACTGTCATGCTCACAGCACTGGGGGTGTGAAAGTAGTTTCAGAGCATGAACTTAGCATGAGCAGTCCCTCTGCTGGAGCCTTTGGAGGCATTGAAACAACTTCTCTGTGCACACAAACTGCTGAAAACTCCATTGTGAAGCCGAAGAAGGGAATTCTGAAAAAAGCACAGCAGAGAGAATCTGGTTATTACTCTTCCCCCGAGCACAGTGAATCGTCGGAGCTCCTGGATCGGGACTGTGCGGCTAATACCAACTCCATCTGCTCTCCTAAGCATGGTGCAGGTTTTAAGGGCCCTGGCATAATGGCCCAGGGAAGGAAAGGAATCCTGAAGCACACTGGCAAGTTATCAGATTCTGCCATGAACAGTGAATCATCATCAGAGATTACAGAGTTAACACAGCAGGTGACAGAAGCTCAAGGCTGCAGCCTCTCATCCACAATTAAAGACAAGGGCAGCCTCCTCTCTAAAGAGTCATTCAAGCTGCACCATTTACCAGAAGACAGGCCAATTCGCAGCTGTGTCTCTGCAGGAAACCTGCTGCATCTCGAAGACTTTGAGGGGTTGAGGATCCACCAACCTATTTGCCACATGAAAGCTTTCTGTCAACAACTGAGTGACAGCAGCTCCTCTCTGCTCACGGACATGGACAATTTCACTCAGATCTACAAGAAAGCTCTTGAGATAAGCAGCAATTTGGAATGAGGAGTTTGTGTGTGACAGCTGAATGCATGGATTGATTTGTTAGCATTTAATGGTAAAATCAGAAGCATGGTAAGAGTCCCTTGCAGTAGCACTGAATGGGCTCTAAGTAAGTGAAGGGGGAGAAGGATTGGAAGGTCAATACTAGTAATGAGGCCAAGTGAATATAACGAAGTGTATTGGGGTTATTGAGGCATCTGAGGAACTAGAGGATTCACATTGAGGTTTGGATGTATACTGAATCGAGATTTTTGAGACTGGTTTTTGGGAAGCTGCTATCAGGAATGTTCTCTCCTGTTTTGACAGGAACTCCACAATCAGAATTGAAGGAGCTGAAAGCTCAACCTATTGGACAGTCATTTAACAGTTTGGCTGTAATAAGACTTGAAAAGGATGAAACTCCAGAGTAAAGAATTAATTAATGAATGAATGTGATGTCTATATTCATAAACTAAAACCAATGATTGCATCTAGCAGTGACTAGCATGTGTAAAATTACTTAGGTATATCATTATTCCTGTGAAACTTGACTAGATAATATTTCCATGGTACGTATTGTATTTCTGCTGAATGTGATATTATTTATGTCAGTGTGCTTTAACTTATTGGCGTCTCAGCCATTTGTTGTTGTAATGTATTGCATGAAATGATAAAATTGTGCTAATGTTTTAACCTAAAATCAGAGTTGACACTGAATAATCTGTTTGGCAAGATGTCACTAGGCAAAAAAACACTTTCTACAGTAATCACTGGTTCAAGAAAAATCAGCAACATCTGAAGTTGCTGATGTCAATGCACTAAACTGGACATGCAAGAAAGTCAATGTTTGTTTCCTTTGCAGAAGACAAGGGGTGGAATCTTGTAAGGGTCAAAGTGATGTGGGCAGTGATGATGTGTGTGAATGAAGTGCAGTAATGCCCATCTTGAAATCTCATGCCATATTTTATGCTTTTCACAAGCAGTATGGTGATACAACATTCTCTCTGGGTAGTGGTGTGATGCCAATTAACTCATTACTGCTTGTCAAATGCCTTGTTAACACCACAGCTCATTTATTACCCCAAATAAGTTAGATATTGGAAAACACGACAAGGAAACTAGAGTGGGCCCCTGGTAGATTTAGCTTACTATTTGCTCTGAGCCATCTGTATGTTGGATATCAGGCATCAACATCTCAGGGCATATTCCATGGGCACCAGCCACACACACCCTACATCCACAGGCATTAGCATCTGACATGTACAAGCCTTTAAGAACCCTTGTGGGACAGTGGCACTGCTGCCTCAAAGCACCAGAGACCCGGGTTCAGTTCCTGCCTTGGGCAACTGTCTGTGTGGAGTTTGCATGTTCTCCCTGGTGTCAGTAGTGGGTAAGTTGTTGGAAGGGTTTCTGTGGACAGGATGATATGCATTTGGAAAGGTAATGACTGATTTGGAATCGTCAGCATGGCTTTGTGCATGGGAAATAGTGTCTCTCTAACTTGATTGTGTTTTTTGAAGAAGTGACAAAGAGGGTTGGTGAAGGAAGAGCAGTGAACATTATCTGTATAGACTTCAGTAAGGCATTCGATAAGGTTCCGCATGGTAGACTGGTTAGCAAAGTTAGATCACATGGAATACAGGGAGAGTTAGCCATTTGGATACAAAATAGGCATGAAGGTAGGAGGTGGTGGTAGAGGATTGTTTTGAGGACTACAGGCCTGTGACCAGCAGTGTACTGCAAGGATCGGTGCTGGGCCCACTACTCTTTGATATTTGTATAATGATTTGGAATTTGAATATAGGAAGTATGTTTAGTAAGTTTGCAGATGGTCCAATGGGCCAAGGATTGGCAGATGGAGTTTAAATTAGATAATTTTGAGGTCTGCATGTTGGAAAAGCAAATCAGGGCAGGACTTACACACTTAATGGCAAGGTCCTGGGGAATGTTCCCAAACAAAGAGACCTTGAGGTATAGGTTCACTGTTCCTTGCAAGTGGAGTCACAGTGAAGAAGGCGTTTGGTATGCTTTCCTTTGTTGGTCAGTGCATTGAACAAGGGAGTTGGGAGGTCATGTTGCGGCTGTACAGGACACTAGTTGTGCCACTTTTGGAATACTTCATTCAATTCTGGTCGTCTCTGCAATAGGAAAGATGGTGTGAAATGTGAAAGGGTTCAGAAAAGATTTACAAGGATGCTGCCAGGGTTGGAGGGTTTGAGCCATATGGAGGGACTGAATAGGCTGGGGCTTCTTTTCCTGGAGTGTTGGAGGCTGAGGGGTGACCTTTATAGAGGTTTATAAAATCATGAGGGGTATGGATTGGGTGAATACCAATGTCTTTTCCCCAGGGTAGGAGAGTTCAGAAGTAAAGGACATAAGCTTAAGGTGAGAGGGGAGAGATTTAAAAGGAACCCTAAGGGGCAACGTTTTCATGCAGAGGGTGGTGTGTGTATGGAATGAGCTGCCAGAGGAAGTAATGGAAGCTAGTACACTTACAACATTGAAAAGGCACCTGGATGGGTATATGAATAGGAAGGGTTTAGAGGGATATGGGCCAAATGCTTGCAAATGAGACTAGATTAATTTAGAATATCTGCTCAGCCTGTATGAGTTAGACTAAAGGGCCTGTTTCCATGCTGTACATCTCCATGACTCTATGATCAAGATGAGAAATTTCTGCACAGGATTTTGAATCTTTCGAATTCTGTATTCCATACAGTAATGGTTGCCCCATTATTTAAAGCTGCGATAGAAAGATTTTGGTATTTGGAGATTCAAGGGATATGTGAAGGTGGAATTAAAGCCCAAGATCAAGCATGATCATATTCAATAGGGAGGCAGGTTGAAGGGGCTGAAAGATCTACTTTTGCTCTACTCTCTTGTATGGTTATGATAGTGATATATTTCAGCAGGACACTGATGGGCTGCTGAATAGGTGGAAACAACAATTGGAATTGAATGCAGAGATTTATGAAGTGATTCATTTTTGTACAAACAACAATGGGCAGGATGGCCTAATTTCTGCTCCTATGTCTTATGGTCTGCAATATCAAATAAAATATATAATTCTACAGAGGCTACAGAAGCAGAAAATGCACCATCACTGAATGTGGAAGAGCAGGTTGAGGAAATGGTTGGAAAGGCATATGGAAACCTGGACTTTATAAAGTGGTAGAGAGAGCAAAAACACGGAATTCATGAGAAACTTGTACAACACACTGGTACAGCCTCATCTTCATAGCGTCCAATTCTGGGCATTGTATTTAATGAATGCTCTGAAAGCTTTATAAATGGTGCCAAAAAAAGTAATGAGAATGGTTCGAGGGAATGAAGGATTTCAGTAATGTGAATAGATTGGCATAGCTGTGTTTTTTTCTCTTTAAAAAAGTTAAGAGACTTGGTAGAAGTGTTCAAAATCATGACAAGTTTAGAGATTCAATTCAAATTATTCTCAATGTCAGAAGGCATGTACTGAAGGTGACTGGCAAAAGAACGCTAAGAGAAAGCTTTTTTAAGCAGTAAAAGGTTAGGATTTAGAATGCATAACCCAAGTGTGTGGAAAACAGTTCAATGTGGGAGACTGGAGAAGCAGCTAAAAAGTGTAACATGGTGGTTAAGTCTGACTGTGTGATTTGCTAATAAAACCGTATCACAGCAATGATACAATGTCACAGCTTACTCGTTCTTGCAGCCTCAGGAATATACACAGTAAAATGCTTTTAGAGTCAGAGAGATGTATAGCATGGAAACAGGTCCTTCAGTCCAACCTGTCCATGTTGATAAGATATCCCAACCAAATCTAGTCCCACCTGCCAGCACTCAGCCCATATCCTTCCAAACCCTTCCTATTCATATACCCATCCTGATGCCTTTTCAATGTTGCAATTGCACCAGCCTCCACCACTTCCTCTGGCAGCTCATTCCATACACGTACCACCCTCTGCATGAAAAAGTTGCCTCCTAGGTCTCTTTTATATCTTTCCCCTCTCACCCTAAAGCTATGCCCTCTAGTTCTAGACTCCCCCACCCTAGGGAAAAGACTTTGTGTATTTATCCTAACCATGCCCCTCATGATTTTATAAACCTCTATAAGGTCACCCCTCAGCCTCCAACGCTCCAGGGAAAACAGCCCCAACCTATTCAACCTCTCCCTATAGCTCAAATCCTCCAACCCTGGATCTTTGTAAATCTTT
>NC_057732.1:563824-570034 GCF_004010195.1 Chiloscyllium plagiosum | reverse complement strand
CAATACTCTGACCAATATAGAAAAGCATACCAAACGCCTTCTTCACTATCCTATCTACTTGTGACTCCACTTTCAAGGAGCTATGAACCTGCACTCCAAGGTCTCTTTGTTCAGCAACACTCCCTAGGACCTTACCATTAAGTGTCTAAGTCCTGCAAAGATTTGATTTCCCAAAATGCAACACCTCACATTTATCTAAATTAAATTCCATCTGCCACTTCTCAGCCCATTGGCCCATCTGGTTAAGATCCTGTTGTAATCGGAGGTAGCCTTCTTACTTGTCCACTGCACCTCCAATTTTAGTGTCATCTGCAAACTTACTAACTATTCCTCTTATGCTCACATCCAAATCATTTATATAAATGATGAAAAGCACCAATCCTTGTGGTACACCCAGTCTGAAAAACAACCCTCCACCACAACCCTGTCTTCTACCTTTGAGCCAGTTCTGTATCCGAATAGCTAGTCCTCCCTGTATTCCATGAGATCTAATCTTGCTAACCAGTCTCCCATGGGGAACCTTGTCGAATGCCTTACTGAAGTCCATACAGATGACATCTACCGCTCTGCCCTCATCAATCCTCTTTGTTACCTCTTCAAAAAACTCAATCAAGTTTGTGAGACATGAGTTCCCACGTACAAAGCCATGTTAACTATCCTTGCCTTTCCAAATACATGTACATCCTGTCCCTCAGGACTCCCTCCAACAACTTGCCCACCACCGACATTTATACTTCCCTGACTTGTCCTTACCTCCTTTCTTAAACAGTGGCATCACGTTAGCCAACCTCCAGTCTTCCGGCACCTCACCTGTGACTATCGCTGATACAAATATCTCAGCAAGTGGCTCAACAATCACTTCCCTAGCTTCCCACAGAATTCAAGGGTACACCTGATCAGGTCCTGGGGATTTATCCAGTTTTATGCATTTGAAGACATTCAGCACTTCCTCCCCTGTGATATGAACATTTTGCAAGATGTCACCACCAATTTCCCTACATTCTATATCTTCCATGTCCTTTTCCACAGCAAAATACTTGTTTAGTATGTCCCCCATCTTCTGCGGCTCTACACAAAGGCCGCCTTTCTGATCTTTGAGCGGCCCTCAACATGTTTGGAAAAACCCTTTGGATTCTCCTTAACTCTATTTGCAAAGCTATCTCATGTTCCCTTTTTGCCCTCCTGATTTCTCTCAAGTATACTCTTATTATATCGACTTCAGTAAGGCATTCAACAAGGTTCCCCATGGGAGACTGGTTAGCAAGGTTAGATCTCATGGAATACAGGGAGGACTAGCCATTTGGACTAGTCAACTGGCTCAAAGGTAGAAGACAGAGAGTGGTGGTGGAGCGTTATTTTCCAGACTGGAGGCCTGTGACAAGTGGAGTGCTACAAGGATCGGTGCTGAGTCCACTACTTTTCATAATTTATATAAATGATTTGGATGTGAGCATAAGAGGTATAATTATAATTATATAAGTTTGCAGATGACACCAAAATTGGAGGTGTAGTGGACAGTGAAGAAGGTTACCTCAGGTTACAATGTTAAAAATCACACAAAACCAGGTTATAGTCCAACAGGTTTAATTAGAAGCACACTAGCTGTTAGCTAGACAATATGTTGAAGGTGTTAGCCCCCTGTGTTCTCTGTCTATGCCATGATGTTTAGTTTGATTCTAATCTAAAAAGTGAGATAGAGTTTTACATGAATTCATGCAGTTTTTGAGCAAAGTACAATGTAACTCTGCAAGTACAAATTCACCCCACAAAATATATGTACATGTATGCATGTGGGTCTTTGTGTGTGTGTGTGTGTAGTGCAATGGGGAGGGCCTCAATCGGGACCTTGGGTTCATGTCACACTACAGGTGACCACCATTGCACTACACACATACACACACACACACACTCCCACACTCTCACATGCATCCTCTCAGAGACAGACCACTCTACACTCTCGCACACACATATACACTCTCTCACACTCACAAACCCCCACCCCAGACACATACACTCCCACACGCACCCCCTCACAGACTTAAGACACTTTACACTCACATACACACACATATACACTCTCTCTCACACTCACAACTCCCCAACCCAGACAGACAGACAGACACACACATACACACACAAAGACCCACATGCACACATATACATATATTTTGTGGGGTGAATTTGTACTTGCAGAGTTACATTGTACTTTGCTCAAAAACTGCATGAATTCATGTAAAACTCTGTATTCTCACTTTTCAGATTAGAATCAATCTAAAAATCATGGCATAGACAGAGAACACATGGGGCTAACACCTTCAACCTTTTGTCTAGCTAACACCAATTGTTACAGTTAACCTAAGAATGCAAATTTTTTACAAAAAGGTTTTGTGATTTACACATGAAAGAAGTGAAACTATCATGGTATTCGAACAGATGAAAGACTCAACAATCAAGGTATTTTTCAATGGCTCAGTGGTTAGCACTGCTGTCTCACAGCTCCAGGTACCTGGGTTCAGTTCCTGCCTCGGGCGACTATCTGTGTGGAGTTTGCACATTCTCTCCATGTCTGTGTGGGTTTACTCCTGGTGCTTTGGTTTTCTCCCACAATCCAAAGATGGGCAGGTCAGGTGAATTGGCCATACTAAATTGCCCATAGTGTTAGGTGCATTAGTCAGGGATAAATATAGGGTAGGGGAATGGGTCTGGGTGGGTTACTCTTCAGAGGGTTGGTTTGGACTTGTTGGGTCAAAGGGCCTATTTCCATGCTGTAGGGAATCTAATCTAATCCTTACAGTAGATTCCAGGATCCTACCCATGACCGACATTAAGCTAATTGGTCTGTAATTTCCCATCTTTTGCCCTACTCCCTTTTTAAACGGCTGTCACATTAGCGATTTTCCAGTCCTCTGGGACAGTCCCTGATTCTCGCAATTCATGAAAGATCACTACTAACACCTCCAATATCTTTTCAGCTTTCTCCATTAGAACGCTGAGGTGTAGTCCATCTGGCCCAGGGAATTTACCCACCTTCAAGCCATTTAGTTTTTCTAGCACCTTCTCCTTGGTGATGGCCACCATACTCAACTCTGCCCCCTCACTATTTTGAATTTTTGGGATATTACCCTTGTCTTCCACCGTGAAGACTGACGCAAAGTAATTATTCAGTTCCTCAGCCATTTCCTTGTTGCCTACTACTATCTCTCCAGCATCATTTTCCCAATGCCCAATGTCCACTTTTGTCTCTCTTTTGGCCTTTATGTATCTGAAGAACCTCTTACAGTTTTCCTTTATATTACTGGCTAGCTTACCTTCATATTTAATCTTCTCCCTCCTTTTTTTTTGTTACCCTTTGTTGGTCCTTATAAGCTTCCCAATCCTCTGGTTTCCCACTACCCTTTGTCACATTATATGCTTTCTCTAGGACAAATATTCGGCACAACATCTGTGCTGTATTGTTCTATGTTCTCTTTTGCTTTTTCTAGTCAGCCATGTTGTCTCCTCCTCCCTGTACCGTGTTTCTTTTTTCCTCAGTATGAAACTGCTGTGTCTCCTGAATTACTCCCAGAAACCTCTGCCATTGCTATTCCACTGTCTTTCCTGCTAGGCTCCTGTTTCTTTTTGGGTGTTAGCTCAAAAGCTTCTCCCTGCCTTAATTTTCTTTGCACCCCTTTCTATTTCTCCAACTCTAGTTCTGCTCCATCTTTTTCAGCTTACTTCTAACTGGCTTTATATCCTGTTTGGACTCTTTTCTTCTTGAGAGAGTCTATTAACTTGGAAATCACAAAAGAGAAAGAAAACAGTTCTAAATATGAATGGTGATTCAATGAGGGATAGGTACAGATACTACTGTCATCATCAATATAGCAGTGGAAGACTGTAAAATGAATAATTTGCATCTTTCTCGTGACTGAGGAAGCAGTACAAAAAAAAAGCCAAAAGGGATGATACTGTGAGATTTAATATGTTTGAATATGATGAAAAACAAATTAGTGAGTTTAAAGGCAGACCACTCTCCATAACCCAATAGTTTTCATTGCAGAGTACTAATAGAACTAGATCAGGAAGTTTCCAAAGAACTTGATATAGTGTCTTTGCATGAAACAAGTAGAAAGCTTACTCCACAGTTTTAGGTGGAGGTAGAGAGAAACACAATTAACTAACAAACTGCTTGTTTAACTTCAGCTGTGATTACTATAATCTATCAGCAGACACAATCCTTGAGGTTATTTTTAGTCAATCTGTTCAGACACGTTATAACACACCACTTGGGCAGATGGGACTGGAACCCGGACCACTTAGCCCTAATTACCACTAATGTTACATGATTGGACAAGTGTTCTATCACAGAACAGACTTGTGTTGTAGATGGTGGGCTGAGCTTTGGAGAGTCAGAAAGTGAGTTACTCACTCAGAATTCTCAGCCCCTGAACTTGCAGCCACTGGAATTATACTTCTCATTAGAATTATAGATTGATTGGAGATCATTAAATATATTGAGTCTAACAACAACAACACGGCTGATACATTTCACGATGTTTTTCTCTTTACAGTATTTATCATGCTGTTAAAGAATACGTACAGAGTGTGCTGTGCTACGGAAAATATTAAACATTATTTTACAAACACTGAGTACTCCGAATGCTAGAGTGGCTGATAAAATGACTGTCATACTTGCACATGTGGGGCCAGTGAGGGGGTAAAATGACAACCAAAGCTGAGTCAAATGATTGATCAAATTCATTTGATGATTTTGGGATTATTATACTCTAAAAGGATGAGCATAACCACATTATTAGAATAAAAGACATACAGGTTGCAGCGAAACCATACATTCCTACTTGACAGACAAACATAAAACGTGATGTCTTTGTGCACTTATTGCTCCAGCTGGTGGTAGCATTCATAATAGACACAGCTATTTTCTGGGTCTATAGATTGAAAGAAACAAAACTGGCCTTTAGTAGAGTAGAGTATGCTCTTCTTGTCGGATGTGGGAGTATAGGGGCAGTTTACTGGTTGCTGAGGATTATATCTGCAATAAAAACCATTGGTTGCGAATCCTATCAGATCGAATGGATCGGTTGGAGATTTAGTTAGAGGCAATGAGGAATTTACAAAATCAAGGAGATGTGATGGATGGAAAAAGTCGCAGATACAGTCACATAGATGGATTAACTCCAGGAAAGGTAAGAGAGGTAGGCAGTTAGTGAAGGAGCCTTCTGTGGTATCCCCATTTCAAGCAAGTATGCTTTTTGGAAACTGTACGAGGTGATGGATTCTAAGGGGAACGTAGCATGAACAGCCAAGTTTCTGGCATTGAGACTGGCTCTAATGCAATGAGGGGTATGTCGGGTTCCAAGAGATCAATTAGGTTAGGGGACTCTCTAGTTGGAGGTACAGAAAGAAGTTTTTGTGGCCAGCAGCGAAAAATCAGAATGGTGTGTTGCTTCCCTGGTGCCAGGATCAAGGATGTCTCAGAGAGGGTGCAGAATGTTCTCAAGGGGAAGAGAGGCCAGCAAGAGGTCAATGTACACATTGAAACCAATGACATAGGAAGGGAAAAGGTTGAGATTCTGAAGGGAGATAACAGAGGCCAAGAAATTTGGTGCTCTTCAGTATCTCCACACAAGAGCCGATGTCCAGCAGAGAATGCTCATTCAGTGACCTCCTGAAGTCACCAATAGACAATAGGTGCAGGAGTAGGCCATTCTGCCCTTTGAGCCTGCACCACCATTCAATATGATCATGGCTGATCATCCTTAATCAGTATCCTGTTCCTGCCTTATCTCCATAACCCTTGATTCCACAATCCTTGAGAGCTCTATCCAACTCTTTCTTAAGTGAATCCAGAGACTGGGCCTCCACTGTCCTCTGGGGCAGAGCATTCCACACAGCCACCACTCTCTGGGTGAAGAAGTTTCTCCTCATCTCTATCCTAAATGTTCTAGCCCGTATTTTTAAGCTGTGTCCTCTGGTTCGACACTCACCCATCAGTGGAAACATGTTTCCTGCCTCCAGAGTGTCCAATCCTTTAATAATCTTATATGTCTCAATCAGATCCCCTCTCAGTCTTCTAAACTCAAGGGTATACAAGCCCAGTCGCTCCAGTCTTTCAGTGTAAGATAATCCCGCCATTCCAGGAATTGACCTTGTGAACCTATGCTATAGCCAGAATGTCTTTCCTCAAATTCGGAGACCAGAACTGCACAC
>NC_057732.1:533202-560624 GCF_004010195.1 Chiloscyllium plagiosum | reverse complement strand
GTTCTCTCGGGTGAGCCTAAGGTCCTCGAGTTCTTTCATCAGTGCTGCAATATGCTCTGTCAGTAGCTGAACGTGCACACACTTTCCATACTTATACAAGGCAGACACACCAGAGTCGTTGACCTCCCACATCAAGCACATGGCACACTGAACCAGCTTGGCAGTCATGTCTTCACCCTCTTCAACTGTGGCGTAATCACTTCACTCAACCTCCTTGTCAAAGACTCCTGAGCTAAAGCCTCACTCTTCAATCCACAGGATCTTCCTTGGACCCTCTTTTTGGGGCAAGTCTGCAGACTTTTAATTTAGGTTAGAGGAGGAGGATGGGAGGGAGGCCCTACTTTGTAGGACCTGGGGTCTAGAACACACCCACTCAAATAACAATCATTTACCTTTAGGTAAGGGGTAAGTGTAGGAGTATGGGTGGGTTGCGCTTTGGCGGGTCGGTGTGGACTTTTTGGACCGAAGGGCCTGTTTCCACACTGTAATGTAATCTAATCTAAAAAAAATCTAAAAAGTCTAATCTAATCTAATCTACCTTCCCGACCGTCTTTGCGCTCTGCCTTCACTTCCGCCCAGCTCCCGCCGTCTCTTTCATTTTGTCCGCGTTCAGAGACAGGTTGTTGGCTCTGCACCAGTCTGTTAGCCGCTGCACCTCCTCTCTGTATGCTGACTTGTCATTCTTGCTAATGAGACCCGCTGCAGTTGTGTCACCGGCGAATGTAATCATATGGTTTGAGCTGTGCATCGCTGCACAGTCATGTGTCAGCAGGGTGAACAGCAGTGGATTGAGCACACAGCCTGAGAGGGCCTCTGTACTCAGTGTGATGGTATTGGAGATGCTGTTCCCAATCCGGTCTAACTGACTGAGGGCTCCCAGTCAGGAAGTCCAGGATCCAGTTAGATATACATTCAGACCCAGCAGACACAGGTTTTCAATCAGGTGAATGCAGAACTGAAGTCATGAACAGTAATCTGATGTAGGTATTCGTTTTTGTCCAGGTGGGCAAGCCAGATGGAGGTTGGTGGAAATGGCATCATCTGTTGAGCAGTTGGGACAATATGCGACCTGCAGGGTGTCCAGCGAGGGGGCAGTAGGGTGTTAATAGGTCTACAAAATCATGAAAGGGATGGGCAAGGTAGATAAAGATAAGCTTTTTTTCCCAGGATGAAGGATTCAATACAGAGGTCACGCTTTCAAGTTTAAGGGGGATACATGCGGCAAGTACTTTATACAGAGGGTGGTAGGTATCTGGAATGCGTTGCCAGCAGAGATGGTAGAGGCAGGCATGGGTAGATTCAATTACATAGAACATAGAACATAGAACATAGAAGAATACAGCACAGTACAGGCCCTTGGGCCCTCGATGTTGCGCCGATGGAATTGGGCGACAGGTTTAGACAGTGAATTTGGATCAGCTCAGGCTTGGAGGGCCGAAGGGCCTGTTCCTGGGCTGTAAATGTTCTTTGTTCTATGCCTCACCACAAGCCTCTTCATGATGATGGGTGTTAGTGCAACGGGGCAGTAGTTGTTGAGGCAGGAAACTGAAGACTTCTTCGGCCTGGGGATGATGTTAGCGGCCATGAAGCACATTGGAACCATGGCGCAGCTCAGGGAGATGTTAAAGATGTCCGTGAGAACATCTGTCAGCACGTCAGAGCATCCTCTGAGCAGGGATGTTATCTGGTTCAGCAGCCTTACCTGGGTTGACTCTGCATTGGGTTTTCCTCACGTCAGCCATGGTAAGGCACAGCACCTGGTCACTGGGAGAGGGAGTGATCCTCCTCACTGCCACATCATTTCATGTCTTTAACCGTGCATAGAAGTTGTTCAACTCATCCAGGAGGGAGGCGTCACTAGCATAAGCAAGCGATGCTGTTCTGTGGTTGATTATGGGGGCCTGAATGCCCTTCCACATGCTCTGTATATCGTCGCTGTGCCCTTCCACATGCTCTATATATCGTCGCTGTCATGAAAATGGCTATGTATTTTCTGTGCCTGTGCATGCTTTGCCTCTTTAATGGCACAAGACAGACTGGCCCTCGCTATTGTTAGGGCTACCTTGTCATCTGCTCTGGTCCAAGGAATGAAAAGCTTAACATATGAGGAACATTTGAAGACTCTGGGTTTATACTCGACAGAGTTTAGAAGGATGAGGGGGATCTAATTGAAACATACAGAATACTGAATGGCCTGGACAGAGTGGATGTTGGGAAGATGTTTCTGTTGGTAGGAAAGACTCAGACCTGAGGGCATAGCTTAAAGGGAAGACCTTTTAGAATCGTCTTCAGCCAGAGAGTTGTGAATCTATGGAATTCATTGCCACAGTAGGCTGTGGAGGCCAGGTCATTGAGTATATTTAAAACTAAGATAGATAAGTTCTTGAGTATCAAGGCTTAATGGGAGAAAGCGGAAGAATAGCATTCGGAAAGATATCAGCCATGATTGAATGGTGGAGCAGACTCGATGGACTGAATGGCCTAATTTCTGCTCCTATGTCTTATAACTATAGGATTAAACAGCCCACTTGCTTGGCACATTTGAAAACAATCACTCCCTACTCTACCAATGCTTAGTAACAGCAATGTGCTCCATCTTCAAGGTGCACTGCAGAAATTCACCAAGGCTCCTACGACAGTACCTTCCAAACCCATGTCCACTATCATCTAGAAGGACAATGCCAGCAGACACATTGGTACACCACCATGTGCAATTTGTCTCTAAACCTACGCACCATCCTGACTTGGAAATAAATGGCCATTCCTTTTGAGTTGGTGGGTCAAACTCCGTGGAAGTCCCTCCCTAACAGCATTGTGTATACCTAGACTAATGGATTGCAATGATTCAAGGAGGAACTCACCACCACCATCACCAACTAGAGATGGACAAAAAAATGATGGTCCAGCCAATGACATCCACATCACTATGCAGGCAGGTGGTGATGTTCCCATGCATTTGCTGCCCTTGACCTTCTAGTTGGTAGAGTTAACAAGTTTGGAAGCTGCTGTCTGAGATACTTAAGTGAGTTTCCTGCTGGCAAGATGGCAGATACTGACACTAAAGTGGGAGACCGTTACCAATGGCCATGACTTCTGGAGGGTGACTGCCTCAAAGGGAAGAGATGAACAGAATTTGAAAATTCAGCTCGATGAAGGAGATCCCAGAGAAAGCAGAGACCGATGAATCATGCAATGTCACCCCACTGTCGTCTTCTGAATCAATTGTGGCAGAGATTACCATGCCAGATGACCACAGGGGACTCCTACACCAGCTGCTCATGCTCACTATGTTTCCTGGTGGTCATCCAATGTTGTTTTGCTTATCTTGCCCTTACTTTTCATATGTCCAGCTCGCTAAACATGCTATCCATGATTTTCTCAGCCTCATAGATGCTCCACAGTGAATCCATCTGCAGCACTATCCGCTCCATGTTTTCGTCAGGAGTTGCAGCTGAAGAGATGTCACCATGGAGTCTGGAAGTGTCCCTGATTTCCCACATATTACAGAAGGAGCATTCCACCAGATTAAGTTCTCCTGCCATGTGATCTCTTACCAGCTACAAACAGTAAGTGGAAACAAATTATTCAACCCTACTCATTACTCGCAAAATCAGATTTCTCACTATCTGTCTATTCCATACAAATTACAAACCACAAAAATAAGGACTTTACACTCTGTCTCCCTCCTGATATTACTCACTCGGTCTCTAAAGCTGGTTCCTCCCCACCAGAGTTCCTCCTCCCGATTTAGCTCTACTCCACTCCACTGCTGCTCTAACTGAGCTCAATTCTTAGTTAATACTATCCTTAACTTTCTTAGTAAGTCATGAATGGATCTTCCTTGCTGAGACCTTGCTTTTCAATGAAATGTATTTTTGAACATTTTTGTTTCTTTAACCTCTTAGTCTATTTACTTGAGCCAACTGTCTTGCATTCAATTAGCTTTACCTCAGTTCAAGATTTTTCTTTGTGACTGGAGTATGCCACTTATGGTATGACCACTTTTTCCATCAAATCTTTGACTTTGATCTTATTAATCAACCCTGCCTGACTGCAAAATACTAGATCTAAAATAGTTTGATCTCCTAGTCAGTTCCCCAATGTATTATTCCAGAAAACTGCCATAAAACAGTTTGGTTCCTTCTAGGGAAGATTGCAGAGTTCTCCTGCCATATGATCTCTTACCAGCTACAAACAGTAAGTGGAAACAAATTATTCAACCCTACTCATTACTCGCAAAATCAGATTTCTCACTATCTGTCTATTCCTTACAAATTACAAACCACAAAAATGTCACTGGGCTACAATCCAGAAACCCAGGCTAAAGTTCTGGAGACAGATTCAAATCCAAATGGTAAATGGTGAAATCTAAATTCAATAGAAAATCTGGAATAAAAAAGCTGCCCGAATGGCAACCATTGTTGATTGTTGACTAATATCCTTTAGGGTTTATTAATATCCTTTAGGGAAGAAAATCTGCATCACTTATCGAGTCTGGCCTACATGTGACTCCAGACCTACAGCAATGTGACTGATTCTTAACTGTCCTCTGGGCAATAAATGCTGGCCCAGCCCATGGTGCCCATATCTCATTAACAAATATTGTAATTATTTAGTAAACACTACCAATACAGACACATCAAATTTACATTCAAAACCTTGAAAATTGAACATTCTGCAAGTGAAACAAATTTCAGAATTAATAATTCAGACAAAACTGGTGTAAGGATGAAGAATTTAATTTTATGAATGGAGCAATAACTCCGTATTCCTTTAAAAAAATTATTTGGTGGTTATCACTAATGAGATAACATTCTTTGGTCCTGCACACACCTGCTATTATATCTAATAACAGTCAATGTTACACAGTTATGTAGAAGCAGTTTACATGAAAGAAAATATGAGCAAATTTGCAAGATCAAATTGAGTTTCCAGCATGCAAAGATCTATCATTCAAACATCTCAGGGAAAAAATTTATAACAATTTTTTCATCATACAAAGCACTGCATGTAAATACAATATTTATGTTAGCTCATCAATGTGTTGGCTTAATTTCTGAAATAACAATGTCAGAGTCGAGCAGTATATTGTAAGAGCAAAATATTATCAGATTCAACTTCAGCCTAGTTAAAACCATTGTTACTTCTTAAAATAATTCACCTTAAACCAAATTGCATCTTTTTTCAGTACATAAGGGAATATTTATAACAGAAAATTAATGCAGAGTAATAAAATACCACTATTTTCACTTAAAACTGATAGGGCTGAATCATTAGAATGCCATGCCAGTTCACCCTTCGATACCTTGCCCCAGGAGCTCTGTAAATCTTCCACTGCAGTGCAGAATCATTGTTGGAAGCCAAGCCATACTTCCTTCCTACAACACTAACTGCCAGTATTACAGGTTCCAAAGTCCTAAAGGCACTTTGACAAGATATGGAGAGAAGGTGAGTGTGCAACATAGATGGGTGGATAGTTGAGGGACTAGGCTATCAGGTGGGTGAGGAGGTAAGGTGACAGGGGGTGAATGTATATACAGTGTGGGTTAAGAGAAAAGTCAGATCAGATCATGGCAGCCGGGTGATGTGGATATTCAGGGAGGTCATGTTAAAGTCATGTGGAATCAGGTCAGAGGTGAGTCAGGGGTTGAGTCACTTTTATGGTTACATAGGCTCCACAGCAGATTTAAATCCCTTTAATGTTTCCTGGGTAACCATTCAGGTATAAGAATCCGAACCCTCAGTTATACCTTACACTAATAGAATTTAAACTTCCTGGGTAAATCTCTCATAGTCAATGCATTCAGACTTCTGAGGAGCCCTGTATGGAATCTGTTAGGGCACTAGATTGCAATGATCATCTTCCAGTTGGGAGATCTGGGCTATATTTTCAGCTTTAAAACTGACTGAAAATTTGACAAATGACTAATTCTAAATCCTTGTTCCAATCAATTGCTCTCCCCTCTTGGTAGTAGCAAAGATTTCAGTCCTGGGGCTTAACGTTTATTTGTGCTTGAAATGAACTACATTTCTGAATTTCTGAAAAAGATTGGTCCTGATTTCCAGTGAGATTGTGGATATACAGGTATTAACAGAACATATTTAGATAACCAAATATCAATCAAGAAAGAATGATATATGACAGGTACAAGATTGGTTCACAAATCTATCATACGCTGCCCGATATTTCTAGCCAGCCAGCTGTGACACATTTGTTTCTACAAACATATTTAAAAAACTGATATAATTCTAAAGCCAATTTGTTACTCACATCAATTTTAAGATTTCCCAAACGTTACCACAGATATCTATTTTCATTTTAAAATTTGTATCAACTTTACGTATAACAGAATAAACCAAATTTATAGAGCTGTATGACTTGTACACAAATAATGCAGTTTGACCCTTTTCAATGACATCTGTCATCATGTCCCCAGCAGTTCATAATATTTGCTCACTCCTATAGAACCTCTCCTTGAATATATTTGTAAACTTATTATCTTGAAAGATTAATCATTGTTCAATGTTTTATGTGTGTACACCACACAGACATGCTATGCCCATGTAACATATTAATATTGAGTATCACTTCAGTTTTAGTTAGCCAATGAACCACATAAACTCTAATATATAATGTGAGAAACGAACAATTCCTTATAGTGAAAGGATTTTGATTTTGAAATTTCATTTTTAAAAAGTAACAAAACCTATCAAGGGTTTTTCTAGTATTATGCTCTGTACAATAACAAAGTAATTCTATAATCCAGAAAGCTCACAAATCACCTGCTGAAAGCAGCTATATCGATATTGTAACTCAGTAGCCCTGGGTTATGGAAGAATAAGAAGTAACTACACCATCCTGTCTAGGGCATATGTCACTTCTTTTTTCAGCAGTATCTTGGCACTCTGTCCCTGTAAAGTCTATGAACTGTAGTGCTTCAAGAAGATGACCCACTTCTCAGGGTTAGGGATAGAACATGCTATCCTTGCTTGTGAAACCCAATACTAACAACAGTATGAAGTCTCACTGTTGCCTCCTGTTGGTGCAAACTTTTCTCCACCCATAGAGTGATGAGCCTGCAATATTCTCTACCATAGGAAGTGGTTGGAGCTAAATCATTGCATTTTCACAAAGGAATTAGATTAGTTCTTAGGGTTAAAGGGATCAAAGAGTATGGGTGAGAAAGTGGGAACAGGGTACTGAGTTTGATGAACTGTGTTCATACTGAACTATGGAGCAGCTAAAAAGGCCAAATTGCCTACTCCTGCTCCTATTTTCTAAGAGAAGCTCGTGCAGTTGCATCACATCTCAGACACTTGAGTACAAAAATCTAACCTGGCACCTCAGTGACCTTGGTGATGGGAAAGATTTTTGAAACAATAACTAATAATGAAACTGATAGTCACTTGGGCAAATGTGGGTTAACAACAGAAAACCAGCTTAGATTGATTAAGTGAAAAGTGATCTGGTTAAAACTGACTTCCAGACAGCATTTGGAAAGGTGTCACATAAAAGGCCCATCAGCTAAGCTGCAGCCCATGGATTGTGAGGCATGGTGGTAACATGGGTATAAAATAGGATGTGGCAGAAAAGAAAGCAATGTTGGAAGGTTGATTTTCATGCTGGAGATAGATAAGACTGGCATTCCAATGGAGTTGGGACCCCTGCTTTTCCTCATAATAAATTCATGATCGAGACTTGGGTGGATAGGGCACAATGTTAAAAATTGAGAATGATACAAAAATTGGGAAATGTGAAATATGTGGAAGATAATGATATGCCTGAGGGATAGGCAAATGAAAAGTGAAGTGGTACATTTTGATATGAAGAGCAAGGAGGGGAGATGTAAAATAAAGAATATTCTTAAAGAGGGCACAGGAATCTTAAAGGCACAAATCATTGAAGGTAGCAAAGAAGGTTGATAAAACAGTTGATATTGCATTTGGGATTCTAGCCATCATAAATATGGGCATTGAGTACAAAAACAAAGAAGTTAGGGTAAACCTGTAAAGATTGGTGCATCTCGATGCTGAAACATTGTGTCTATTTCTGTGTACCTAGAGTTTTTTCTCAGGCATGCCACCTGAGAAACAATCAAGGGTAGTTTCTGTAAATATCATTGTTTAATGTCTGATTTCTTGGACCCCTTTGAATGTAACAATGAGAAGTTTGAAACATTAGGACTTTTCTTTGCTGTTCGCTCCTTTTTTTGTAAGTTATTACTGTTGTACAATAATGTATCATCATCACTGACCCACGTCTTACTCACTTTGTAGTTCCTTCTGGAGCTGAGGGGGCTATAAACTCCGGACGTTTTTTCAGTACAAGCCTTATTGTTTTGGGGTGTTATCTGTTGAGAAACAACACTTACTGGAAAGAGAGATTTTTATTGTGTGGTGGAACAGTGAAATGGATGGAAAGGACCACTTTTGGCAATATATGAACACCTCAGAGTACGGATTCTGACATGGAAGAAAAGCAAAATTCACAAAAACAACATGGTGGTCGTCCATTTCTGAAATGTTCAACATTGAAGATTTATGTAAAATCAGTTATTAGTGTTGAACATCTTTCGAAATTAGGTAAATATATTGCAAATCTAAAAAGCAGAAGCTGGGAACAGTTAGCAGGTCAGTCGCATTTGTTGACAGAAAGAGTTGACATTTCAGTTTACAGGTTCATTATAGAAATTGTCTCACCTGTGATGTGAGTTCTGACCAGTGCTGTAAGTATCAAGTGAAGAAATTCAATGAAGTGCAGGTAAATGGCAGGAGTAACTACGACTCTCTTTGTGGTGAGGTCTCTCCAGGGAGTCATGCCTGAATACTTATCATTGTGGGAGTTTTACCGCTTTTTTTGTATGTTGCAACAATAGGTCAAACCTCCATGTTGGTTCCCACTGGAAACAGCAACAGTTTCAGCAATTAGCTGGCTAACAGACCTCAGAAGAATTGAGACGGCTGTTTGATCCACCTGGATCACAACATTGCACCCTTATGATGTCAGCCCCAAAAATCAGCATTAGGATGGAAGGAAGGTTCAATGGACCTACTTAAGTCCAGCTGGGCCACTTCCTGAGAAAATAACTGCCCTGCAGGCTCATCAGTGGTGGTGACCTGTGAAAAATGTAGTAGCCACATTAGATCCAAGTTGTTCAGCGACACTGGAAAGGTTTCTACCTCAAAACAGACCAAGGAGATTGTCTGTCTCACATGTCTCAAGCCTTTCAGCTCCTATCTTAAATTGGTACCTAGATATGGGCTTGAGGATCTACTAGTTTCAATAGATTAGATTAGATTAGATTCCTTACAGTGTGGAAACAGGTCCTTCGGCCCAACAAGTCCACACCGCCCCGCCGAAGCGCAACCCACCCATACCCCTACATTTACCCCTTACCTAACACTACGGGCACTTTAGCATGGCCAATTCACCTGACCTGCACATCTTTGGATTGTGGGAGGAAACCGGAGCACCCTTTAATAGATAATGATAAATCCATTAGAGAAGAATCCAATCAGGCTGCCCCCCGTTTGGACACTAAAACTATTATTAGAACTCAAATCTTCTACAGAAGTGCTAATAAAGAAATGGACAAGACAGTTTTAGCTTATGTTAATGATGAGGAAACCCAGGTAAGACACCCATTACAGAACTTAGAATTATCTCCCCAACATACAACAGAAATTCTGTTAGTGTGGTAATAATATAAAATCCTGTCGATGGGTCGTTTTATACCACGTCTTACTCCCTTCTTCCCACAATGGGTGCTTCTTGTACTCATTCGACTAAAAAACATGGCATTAAAAATATTTGCACTAAGTGCTCTAAACGTGATCAGCCTGGTGAGTACTAGACCATCACTTGTCATTATGCCAAATGTAATAAAGATCAAAATAACAGAAAAATAGGAGCTTTCACCTGTTTCAACTGTGATTTACTTAGCTATCATATCTAAAATAGGTCTTGGCCAGCACAAGAGGCATAAACATGCTGACCTTAGAAATCAAAAATGTTTAGAATTCAAAATCAGGCAGAAAGGATTATAAAGAGTCAGAGGAAGAGACTAGGCTCCTTCGTAAACATGAACAACAATTTAAAGGGAGCTCTGGTATCAATAAGAAAATTGCGAGTAAAAGGCCCAAGCAAATTTCAGACAAGAGAAGAACTTTACAAAAGATAGATACTAAGCCACTAAACCCAGCTCCTGATACGCCTTTAAAGAACATGAGTGAAGAAGAAGCTGATGAAGAAGTACATCAGATTGAGTTCCCTCTAATTACTAGTAAAACTATTCAAATATCTGCCTGTATCACCAAACATCAGGACATAGACAATCAGCTCCTACAGGCAGAAGAGCTAATTGACAAAGAGAGAGATTCGGAGGTGAGAAGGCTAGGATTAGAACTTAATCAATGTATTACAGATCATTACAACTAATTAATTAACTGGAAAGTGACTTCAAGAAAGGATAGTAATAGCAAGAAATGACAACACGGGCAAATAGATTGTAAGGAAAAGAAGTGTGATCAGAATAATGGAGCTTGGATATGCAGTTAAGGAGGCTCTATTTATGGAAGTCCAATTACCTGTATTATATAAAACCAACAGAAGTCAGGTTGTCCATCAAATTATTGGGGCTCCAACAATTATCCCAATCCTCTATCGAAAGAAGAGTTGGAAAGGTAACTTTTCGCCAAGTTATCAGTAAGTATGAGCAAATTCAAATCTTATATTAGCCAGAGGGACATGAACCAACTGATGCAACCCACAGAGATGATTTGGAGATGCCGGTGTTGGATTGGGGTGTACAAAGTTAAAAATCACACAACACCAGGTTATAGTCCAACAGGTTTAATCAGAAACACTAGCTTTTGGAGCGCTGCTCCTTCATGAGGTGGTTGTGGAGTTATAAGATTGTAAGACACAGAATTTATAGCAAAAGTTTACATGGTGATGTAACTGAAATTATATATTGAAAAAAAACCTGGATTGTTTAAGTCTCTCATCTGTTACAATATTGAAAAAAAACCTGGATTGTTTAAGTCTCTCATCTGTTACAATGACCATGTTGGTTTCAGTTCTTTCATATGTAAATAGCAAAACCTTTTTTAAAAGTTACATTCTCAAGTGAACTTTAAAAATTGGTGTCTATCAGCCCAGATAATGTATTGAAAGTGTGAACTCCCATGTGTGATACTGTCTGTGCCACAATGTTTAGACTGATTCAATTCTAAAAAAATGAATTTACAGAATCTTACATGGATTCATGCAGTTTTTTTAGCAAAGTACAATGTAACTCTGCAACTAAAAATTCACCCCACAAACATATTTTTGTATGTGTGCACGTATGTGTGTGTGAGAGAGTGGGTGCATGTGTGTGATTGTGAGTATAAATGGGTATAAGCCTGTGAGAGGGTGCACGTGTATGTGTCGGAGTGTCTGTGTGTGTATAGTGCAATGGGGTCACCTGTAGTGTGACATGAACCCAAGGTTCCCGGTTGAGGCCATCCTCATGGGTACTGAACTTGGCTATCTGCCTCTGCTCGGCCACTTTTCGTTGCTGCCTGTCCTGAAGTCCACCTTGGAGGATGGTCACTCAAATGTCCCGAACGCTGAAGTGTTTTCCGACTGGGAGGGAACATTCCTGTCTGTTGATTGTTGTGCGGTGCCCATTCATCCGTTACCGTAGCCTCTGCTCGGTCTCACCAATGTACCATGCCTCAGGGCATCCTTGCCTGCAGCATATGAGATAGACAATGTTGACGGAGTCGCATGAGTACCTGCCACGTATATGGTGTGATGTGTCCCCACGCATAACTTGCAGAGTTACATTGTACTTCGCTCAAAAACTGCATGTAAGATTCTGTAAATTCATTTTAGATTACTTACAGTGTGGAAACAGGCCCTTCGGCCTAACAAGTCCACACCGACTCGCCAAAGCTCAACCCACCAAGACCCATTCCCCTACATTTACCCCTTCCCCTAACACTACAGGCAATTTAGCATGGCCAATTCACCTAACGTGCATGTTTTTGGGCTGTGGGAGGAAACGGAGCACCCGGAGGAAACCCACGCAGACACGGGAAGAATGTGTAAACTCCACAGAGTCAGTCGCCTGAGGCGGGAATTGAACCCGGGTCTCTGACGCTGTGCGGCAGAGATTTTTTAGATTAGAATCAGTCTCAACATTGTGGCACAGACACTATCACATAGGGGAGCTCACATTATCTGGGCTGACAGGCACCAATTGTTAAAGTTCACTTGAGAATGTAACTTTTTGAAAAAAAAAGTTTTGCGATTTACATATGAAAGAACTGAAACCAACATGGTCATTCTAACAGATGAGAGACTTAACAAACAATCCAGGTCTTTTTCAATATATAATTTCAGTTACACCACACTGTAAACGTTTGCTATAAATTCCGTGTCTTACAAACTTATACTCCACAACCACCTGATGAAGGAGCTCCGAAAGCTAGTGCTTCCAATTAAACCCATGGGACTATAACTTGATGTTGTGTGATTTTTAACTTTGTAAACCCATAGAGAGAGAGAGAGAGAGAGAGAGATTAACACAGCAAGAGAAGCGACTCCCTCAGAGACAGCTCCTGTTCCCGATGGCATGAAGCAAAAAGATATCCTAGTAATTTATGTAAGGGCTGCCATGCATCTCCCCAGGTTCCTTTCTCTATGGCTAAAATCAGCTGTGACTCTAGACTCCCTCCAAGTCAGCAGACAAAGACAGCTTAAGAGATATTGACAACTGGAGGCCAATCACAAATGGAATGATTTTACTTCAACTTTTCATCTAATTCATGGCCAAGAGGCTGAGGGAGGCATGGAATCAAGATTTAGACAAAAGGGATTCCTAGCAATGACCTCCAGCTGCAATGTGAATATCACTATTTTAGAGAATATCATTAAAGCAGCAAAAAAAAAGGAAGGATCTTTCAATTGTTTTTATCAATTTGATTTAGGCCTTTGATTCAGTAGGACATAAGCTACGTTTTCTAATGCTTGGGGCAGCATGGTGACTCAGTGGTTAACATTCTATTTTACCATCTTTAAGTAAGTCTAAGCATTTTACTATTTTAATTAATTTTAGTAATTTTAGTCAATAAAGTTTAATATTTTATTCAAGTATGTAAAGGTGGAGGGTAATACAGCAGTGTTATTGTTTGCTTGCACTAATCAACATGTCAAATGATGTTAATGTTTTCGGACTATTATCTAACCAGGTGGTGCTGCCTGGCTTCACAATCCCTTTGTATAAGATCTCTACGCTTGGTGAAAAGCCTTTTATGTCCTTTTACTGTTCTCTTTAATACCGTAAGTGTGGGGTAGCTATAAATAGCTAAAACCAGGCAGATGCACTTAAAATTTAAATGCCTTAAAATAGCCAAATGCCTCGTTAACTAATTAGTGACACACACGAATGGATGAACAAAATTTCTACTGTCCCTACCTACTATCTAGAAAACCGCAGCCAAGGAAACGGGCTTGTCAGAATTAGCAGGGAAAGAAGACCCTGTTGAACTTATCTCTAGTCTGGTACTGTAAAAAGACATGATAGGTGTGGAATAAGTGCAAGGCCTTGGCTGCCCGTAAAATCCCACTATTATCGTTTACTTACCCGGTGAGATGGGGAGCCAAGCCCTGAGAGACTGTCGCCTCTGATCAGAAGTGCCCAGGCGCAACCCGCTCCAGTGACAGTGGCAGCTGGCACGTTTGACTGGGGCGATACACCTGTCACACTATAACAAGGTGATCTCAAGGAGGACAGAAACCTCACGTGGAGCAGAAAGGCAAAAGCTAGTTTGATCTTTATTTTCGGCATAAGTACAGAACTTGAAAGTGGGGCCTCACAATCCTTCTGACCTTTCACGTTTTAAGCAAGAGGTGTCAGAAAAGTTACCACGGGGATAACTGGCTTGTGGCAGTCAAGTGTTCATAGCGACATTGCTTTTTGATCCTTCGATGTTGGCTCTTTCATTGTAAAGCAACATTCATCGAGCATTGGATTGTTTACTAACTAACAGGGAATGTGAGCTGGGTTTTGACCTTTGTGACACAGGTTAGTTTTACCTTACTGATGATGTGTTGTTGTAGTAGTAATCCTGCTCAGTACGAGAGGAACCACATGTTCAAACATTCATTGTATGTGCTTGGCTGGGGAGCCAATGGTACAAAGTTACTAACTGTGGTATTGTTACTGAACAAGTGTAAGTTAGAATTCCACCTAAACATAACGATATCCTTGTGCCTCAGATTATTAGTTAGCCTGGAAATAACAGACTCCGGTCGGTGTATATTGCTGCTTGATTCAGAGCAGAAGCGTGGTTAGACAGGCGCCACCTCTGTCTCCTGAACGTACAGCATGTTTGTGGGGAGCTTGGTGCTAAATAATGATGACCTATTCTGACTGAGGATTTTGTATGTAGCAGAGTAGCTACCTCACTATGATCTACTGAAAGTTAACCCTCGAGCCAAACTTTTGTTTACCTAATGTCAGTGGTGGGGAATCTGTTGGACAAGATACTGAGAGACAGGATTTATTGATATTTGGAAGCAAATGGCCTCGTGAGTGATAAACAGCATGGATTTGCGTGGGGAAGGTCATATCTCACCAACTTGATTGAGTTTTTTTGAGGTGACAAAAATGATTGCTGAGGGAAGGGCAGTGAATGTTGTCTACTTTAGTAAGGCATTTGATAAGGTACCTCATAGCAGGCTGGTACAAAAGGTAGAGTCTGATGGGATGTGGAATATTCTGGGTATATTCTGGGAATATTCTGGTATCCCTGATGAAGGGCGTTTGCTCGAAACGTCGATTTTACTGCTCCTCGGATGCTGCCTGAACTGCTGTGCTTTTCCAGCACCACTCTACTCCAGAATCTGGCTAGATGAAGATAGAACTGGCTTGGTTATAGAAGACAGAGAATAATGGTTGAAGGATTCTTTTCAGAATGGAGACCAGTAACTAGTGGTGTTCCGCAGGGATCAATGCTAAGACCTTTGTTCTTTGTAACATGTATAAATGATCTGGAAGAAAGTGTAGGTGGTGTGATTAATAAATTTGCAGATGACACCAAAATCAGCAGAGCTGCGGATAGTGAGGAGGATTGTCAAAGGGTACAGTGCAAATTTGGCAGGGAAATGGCAAATGGAGTTTAATCTGGAAAAATGTGAACTGATACATCTTGGAAGGTCAAATTCAGGTGCGAATTATACAATAAATATCAGAAGCCTTACAGAGGGATCAATACAGGTGGATTAGTTGTCAAGAAAGCATATAGCACACTTGCCTTTATTGGCCAGGGCATTGAATATAAAATTTGGCAAGTTATGTTACAGCTACATAAAACTTTGGTTAGGCCATATTTGCAATATTGCATGCAGTCTGGTCACCACATTACCAGAAGCTTTGGAAAGGGTGCAGAGAAGGTTTACCAGGATGTTTCCTGGTCTGGAGGGTTTTGGGTATGAGGAGAGGTTGGATAAACTCTGATTGTTTTCACTGGAAAGACAGAAGTTGAGGTGTGACCTGATAGAGGTTTACAAAATTGAGAGTTATAGACAGGATGGATAGTCAGAGGCTTTTTCCCAAGGTAGAAAGTTCAACTACAAGAGGGCACAAGTTCAAGGTGAGAGGGGAAAGTTTAGGCAAGTGGTGTGGGGAAATGTTTTCACATGTAGTGAGGTGGATACTTGGAACACACTGCTAGTGTGAAGCAGGAAGCAGGAAGGTGTATCTTGATAGACACATGGACAGGAGGCAAACAGAGGGATAGAAACCCATATGGGCAATAAATAGCAGGTTTAAATAAGGATCAGGAAATGGTGCAAGCTTGGTGGGCTGAAGGGCCTGTTCATGTGCTGTATTGTTCTTTGGAATCCTAACTGTCCCTGTCATCTCTCATGAACATTACCTGATCTGTTTATGTGATTCAGCATCTTCTACTCTGAAGTTGCAAAATCTGTCAGCCAATTAATTTATTACGAAATCACATTACTCCAGACATGGAGCAGGAAACATATATTCACAGTGGGCTAATAACCTACTTTCCAATTTCTTTTCTATAATAAAAAATTATATTGAAATCAAGTTTGAATGGAAGACACAAGACCATATTGTCATCATTTCAATAAAGAAAAGATCATTTACCAAATTTTAACAATTGAAGTACTAAATATATCAGTTAAAAATGAAGAATAATTATGATTTTAAAAAATGGGCCTCCTTTGGTTTTTAGTACAAAAATGGGCTGGAGTATTTGCCAGGTTAAATCTAGCCAATCTCCTTCTAAAACAGATAATAAAAATATAATTTAAGAAACTTCTCCACCAAAACCTAAAACAATACTCAATCAAACAAATGCACCAATGTTCAAAACAACGCAACTATAATTACAACTAGTGATTTGGAATGAGAAATTAAGTCAAATTCCAGGTAGAATCAGGAAAAGTCATGAATGCTTTTGCTGAAATATACTTCAACAAAACGCTGCATTAAAATTTCAGAATTTAAGAAAACCATCTTATCAAATAAATTACTCTGGTAAATGCATCTTACATCTTACTACCAGAATCAGCTTGAGTGTTACAGATACATTTGATAAATACATCAGAAGGTCTAAAATATTGCATCTCACACCAAGCTCAGATTAAGTTTTTGGCTCAATAGTTTGTCTCGTGTGGTAATAATCTCACCTCTGGGGCAGATGTTTGGGGTTTCAAACAATGGCGTGGATTGCAGTCCTGTAGGTTTGCTGCATTTTTAGTTGCTTTTCAGAAATATGTTAAACTAAGGCCTGTAGGACTAAAGGAATAGATGCAATGTGTACTCTGCTTATTAATTTTTAAAAACTATGGGATCATGCTGAGCAAAACACGACTTCTGTATTTGCTCACCCATCTTTGACAGCTGCACTTCAAATTTAATCTGTTGTTTTACGTGTTTCCAGAACGCGTAATAATCAGATGCTTTACAATAAAGGTTCTTTTTCTTCCTAAAAGGCAAATTAAGCAAATTCATTTTCTGGAAAACAATTTAAAACTATGAAGTTGAAATCATGCCCCATTCATCCCTAAACACAACCCTTAACTTTAGACAGTCAATATTTTCTTCCTCCAATCACATCATGAGGTGACTTCCAGATGATAAGATATCCACAGTGAGAACTCAGCATCCAAGAACCTTAGTCATTAGAGTGGTGCTGGAGTTGTAGTCAAATCTTGAGAATATACAATATGATAGTTCTTACAGTTTTTGCTCCCACACACCAGGTATCTTCACTTGCTTGCTTTCAAAAGCTCCCAATTCGTTAATGTAACAGGAAACATTTGGCAACCATTAGCTATCAAGGCAGTACCATTCTGTAAAGTTACCTGATATCACCTAATTTAAAAAAAAATTCAAACCGAATGCCATTCAGCCAAAGCTACTGTATAGAATGAGACGGGTACTGCCCTGGACGAGGCTTCAACTTGTATACACTATAAAAGATAGAAAGCAATGTTACTAGATTGTCAGTTAAAATCTGAAATAAAGTACACCTTTTACTGACTGAATTACTAACACAGGTGACAATGTACTATGCTACATTATTTTAAAATATTTAAAGAATATGAACTCAATTTTATGGCAGACAAACAGACTTGCATTTTGTATAGCATTTTTCATAACTGAAACATGTCTCAAAACACTCTACTGCCAATGAAATACTTTTGGAAGTGTAGTTACCATTGTAAGAAACAAATCAGCTAAATTGCATTCAAGCAAACTCCTGCACATTTCAATGCGATCATTTAGGCAATCTCGTTCTCATGGTATCAGATTGAGGGATGAATATTGGCCAGGATACTTCCCTACTCTTCTTTAAGATAGTTCCATGGGATCTTTTATATCCATGAAAAATGAATGGAGCCATTGTTTAATGTCTCATCCAGAAGACAGAATCTCCAATGTTCTGATGCTCCCTCAGTACTGCATTATGGTATCAGCTTTGATTCTTATCAAGTTCTGGAATGTGGAACTTGAACCCAGAAACTTGTGATTTCAGCAGCCACTAACTGTTGAAGCAATGTTAATTTTAGAAAGATAAAACCAATATCAATGCTGACAATCTGTTGTTGAACCAGTGAGGTAAATGGACTTAGAGCAAAGAAACAGTGAACACAGTATTCCAAAAAGTTTCATTGTTCATTTTAACATTCAGAAATTGTTGCAAAAAAGTATACATACCTTTGAAGTACCGATGAGTGTCCTAATCGGAGGAAGCTATCGAGTACTGCAATTAGGATGCAGTGTGGAAAACCACAATTGGGAGAAATTGTTGATCACTGTGATTGGGGGAATATTGTTGACCACCACATTTTTAGGGATACCATGAGCTGGACTTACAAGAATTTACATAAATTCTTAGTCACAATATAATACACTCTTACAGAAGCTGATTATTTTACATTTAAACTTTATTTTTAAAACCAAGGTTTACCATAGATGGCTTTGTTCTCCAATGCATGATAGAAGATGTGCTTCTCCAGATATGTAACATGGCCGGTATTACAATTTTTTAAAAAGGTTTTGCACACAGAAGAGAGGGTGAAAGGTAACCTTAACATTGGGCAAATAAAAAGCAACTACAATCAAATCAGCCACTGTTCTATATCATGCCCAATCATGCTCCACTGACCTCAATGGAAGTTAAAAAGCAATTTTGATATCACATAAAAGTTAGATTTTAGGTACAGCAGGTAATTAGGAAGGCAGATGTAACATTGGCCTTAAGTGCACAGGGACGGAGGATAGAAGGAATATAAAATTACTGGAGAACCTGAGCAGGTCTTACACCACCAGTGGAGGTGCCGGTGTTGGACTAGAATGGACAAAGTTAAAAATCATACAACACTAAGTTATAGTCCAACAGGTTTATTTGGAAGTACAAGCATTTGGAGTGCTGCACCTTCGTCAGGTAACTAGGGGGACAGGATCATAGGACATAGCATTTATAGCACAAGATCAAAGTGTCATACAACTGATGCGATGTATTGAACAACTCTAGATTGCTGTTAAGTCTTTAATCACTTGGAATGAGGAGGTAGGTCTTGATTGATTAATATGTAAATCCCAGAACTTCTTTCAATCACAGTCGCAAGGTAACTTAAGGTTTTATGAGAAAAGATTACAGCTTGCTCAGACAATGCATTAAAGGTGTGAGGTTAGAGCCTGTCTGTATCCCAAACTTGAGTCAGATTGCTTCCATTTCCAAAGTAGGAAGTTCTAAAATGTCACATGGACTGACTACCTACAGATTGTGTGCTTTTTGAACAAAAAAATCTGCAAATACAAATTCACCCCATAGACTTCTGTATGTGTGTGTGTGTGTGTGTGAGAGAGAGAGAGAGAGACAGACAGAGAGAGACAGACAGAGAGAGAGTGTGAAATTGTGTGTGTGTACGTATGTGCGTGAGAGAGGGAGAAAGTTTGTGTGTGCGCATGTGAGAGTGTGTGTGTATGTGTTTGTGCGTGCTTGATAGCGTATGCACGAGTATGCTCAGCGACCCTGCATTGTTGCATCTCCCCAAGTCTGCCTTGGAGAACAGTCACCCGAAGATCTGAGGCCGACTGTCCTTGACAGCTGAAGTGTTCCCCGACAGGGAAGTACTGGATGACAAAGGGTACCCAATTGGTCGTATCCTGTGTCTGTCTCCTGAGGAAGTCATTACGGTTTCTCGCTGTGGCACATCAGAACTGGCGATCCATGAGTATCCTGTTCTTATAAGGGCGCCTTCAGCACCTTTAGGTGTCCGTTGCATTCCTCCTCATTTGAACAGATTCTGTGTACGTGTAGGGCTTGTCCATAGAGGATGGCTGTTTTAATATGTTTAGTGTGGAAGCTAGAGAAGTGCAGCATCATGAGGTTATCCATGGGCTTGCAGTAGAATGAGGTACTGAGGTGCCCTTGATGGAGATGCGTGTGTCCAAGAATGAGACTGATTCTAAAGAGTAGTCCATGGAAAGTCTGATGGTGGGATGAAACTTGTAGATATCACTGTGTAGTTGTTTCAGTGACTCCTCACCTTGGGGCTAGAGGAAGAAAATGTCATCAATGTATTTGGTGTATAATGTTGGTTGGCGAACCTGTGCAGCAAGGAAGTCTTGTTCGAACTGGTGCATGAAAATGTTGGCATATTGGGGTGCAAATTTGATCCCCATGTTTGTTCCGTGTGTCAAATTAGTTGTCAAAGAATTAGTTGTCAAAGATGAAGATGTTGTGGTCAAGGATGAAGTGGATGAGTTGTAGGATGGTGCTTGGAGATTGGCAGTTGTTGGTTTTGAGTACTAAGGCTGTTGCAGCAATGCCGTCATCGTGGGGGATGATGGTGTAAAGTGCCGAAACATCCATTGTGATGAGGAATGTTTGACTGGTCCATGGATGCTGAGATTCTGTAAGAAATCTGTAGTAGGGACATCACTTCCAAATAAAAGTTTCTGCAGAAATGCAAGACGCCCTCATAAGAACAGGGTATGAAGCTCAACTCATTGATTGCCAGTTCCAACATGCCACAGTGAGAAACTGTAATGACCTCCTCAGGAGACAGACACGGGAATACGACTGATAGGTTACCCTTCATTGACCAGTATTTCCTGGGAGTGGAGCAAATATGCCATGTTCTTCGCAGCCTACAACACATTATTAACGAGGATGAGCACCTCGCTAAGATCTTCACTATGTCTCTACTTCTCGCCTTTAAACAACCTCCAAACCTTAAACAGACCATTTTTGCAGGAAACTGCCCAGCCTTCAGGACAACATGACCAGAACACCACACAACCCTGTCAAGGCTACCACTGCAAGATGTGACACTCGTTGACATGGATACTACCATTACAGGTGGGTATACCACCTACCATGTGAGCGGCAGGTACTCATGTGACTTGGCCAACGTTCTCTATCTCATATGCTAGAGGCAAGGATGCCCTCATGCATGGAATATTGGTGAGATGAAGCAGATGCGATGACAATGGATTAATGGACACCATGCGACAATCGCCGGACAGGGATGTTCCCTCCAAGTCAGGGAACACTCCAGCAGTCAAGGGCATTCTTCCTCAGATCTTTGGGTGACCACCCTCCTATGCAGATTTTGTGATCCACAACAAAGCAGAGGCTGATAGATCAGTTCAGTACCCATGAAGACGGCCTCACTGGGATCTTGGGTTCATGACACATTACACATTATGACCCCACTACATTATACACTCTCTATCTCTTTTTCTCTCTCACACACACCCCCTCTCACAGGCATATACATCATCACACACACTTGCACAAACTACCAAGCACACATACACAGAAATTCACATGTACACACACACACACACATAATCATATAAGTCTATGGGGTGAATTTACATTTGCAGATTTGTATTTGCAAATACATTCTACTTTTGTTCAAAAAGCACACAATCTGTAGGTAGTCAGTCCATGTGATATTTTAGAAATTCTTACTTTAGAAACAGAACCAGTCTGTCTCAAGGCTGGGATACAGACAGACTCAAACCTCGCACCTTTAATGTATTGTCTGAGATGAGATGTCACCTTTTCTCATAAAACCTTAATGTTATGTCGGGACTGTGACTTGAAAGAAGTTCTGGGAATTACATATTAATCAATTAAAACCTGCATCCCCATTTTGTGATTAAAGACTTAACAGCATTGTAGGTTTGTTCAATACATTGCATCAGTTGTATGACACTTTGATCTTTTGCGATAAATGCTGTGCCCAATAGCTACCTGACAAAGGAGCAGCGCTCCGAAAGATTGTACTTCCAAATAAACCTGTTGGACTATAACCTGACGTTGTGTGATTTTTAACTTTGACCACCTGTGGAGACAGGCATAAACTTAACGATTTAAATCCAGTATGATTATTCCACAGAAAAATCTGCAAGGTTGTGGGGAGTAGGCAGGATAGTGGAGTTTAGGCCAAAATCAGATCAGCCATAATGTTACTAGATAGTAGAGCAAGTTAAAGGGGTAGTTGTAGGGATTAAATAGTCATAGAGATGTACAGCACGGAAACAGACCCTTCGGTCCAACTCGTCGGTGCCGACCAGGTATCCCGACCATTTGCCAGCACTTGGCCCATATCACTCCAAACCCTTCCTATTCATATACCCATTCAGATACCTTTTAAATGTTGCGATTGTACCAGCTTCCACCACTTCCTCTGGCAGCTCATTCCATACACGCACCACCCTCTGCATGAAAAAGTTACCCCTTAGGACCCTTTTTGTATCTTACCCCTCTCACCCTAAATCTATGCCATCTAGTTCTGGATTCCCCTATCCCAGGGAAATGACTTTGTCTATTTATCCTATCCATGCCCCTTATGATTTTAACAAACTTTTTTGAGATCACCTTTGTTGCTCTGGGGAAAACAGCCCCAACATATTCAGCCTCTCCCTATAGCTCAAATCCTCTAAACCCTTGTAAATATTTTCTGAACCCTTTCAAGTTTCACAACATCCGTCCAATAGGAAGGAGACCAGAATTGCACACAATATTCTAAAAGTGGCCTAACCAATGTCATATACAGCTGCAACATGGCCTCCCAACTCCTGTACTCAATGCTCTGACCAATAAAGGAAAGCATACTAAACACCTTCTTCACTATCCTCTCTACCTGCAAGTCTGCTTTCAAGGAGCTATGAACCTGCACTCCAAGGTCTCTTTGTTCAGCAACACTCCTCAGGACCTTACTATCAAGTGTACAAGTCCTGCTATGATTTGCTTTCCCAAAATGCAGAACTTTGCATTTATCTAAATTAAATTCCATCTGCTACTCCTCAGCCCATTGGCCCATTTAATCAAGATTCCATTCTTGATAACCTTCTTCACTGTACACTACACCATAAAATTTGATGTCATCTGCAAACTTACTAGCCATATCTCTTATGTTCATATCCAAATCATTTATATAAATGACGAAAAGAAATGGACCCAGCAACGATCCTTGTGGCACTCCGCTAGTCACAGGCCTCCAGTCTGAAAAACAACCTTCCACCACCACCCTCTGTCTTCTATCTTTGAGCCAGTTCTGTATCCAAATGGCTAGTTCTCCCTGTATTCCATGAGATCTAACCTTGCAAACCAGTCTCCCATGGGGAACCTTGTCGAATGCCTTACAGAGGTCCATATAGATCACGTCCACTGCTCTGCCCTCATCAATCCTCTTTGTTACTTTTTCAAAAAACTCAATCAAGTTCATGAGACATGATTTCCCAAGCACATAGCCATGTTGACTATCCCTGATCAGTCCTTGCCTTTCCAAATACACGTAAATCCTGTCCCTTAAGATTCCCTCCAACAATTTGTGGGCGGCACGGTGGGACAGTGGTTAGCACTGCTGCCTCGCAGTGCCAGAGACCCGGGTTCAATTCCCGCCTCAGGCGACTGGCTGTGTGGAGTTTGCACATTCTCCCCGTGTCTGCGTGGGTTTCCTCCGGGTGCTCCGGTTTCCTCCCACAGTCCAAAGATGTGCAGGTCAGGTGAATTGGCCATGCTAAATTGCCCGTAGTGGTAGGTAAGGGGTAGATGTGTAGGGGTATGGGTGGGTTGCGCTTCGGCGGGTCGGTGTGGACTTGTTGGGCCGAAGGGCCTGTTTCCACACTGTAAAGTAATCTATATATAAAAAAAAAATTTGCCCAACACTGACGTCAGGCTCTGGTCTATAGTCCCCTGGCTTGTCCTTACCATCTTTCTTAAATAATGGTACCAACCTCTTCCAGCGCCTTACCTGTGACTATCGATGATACAAATGTCTCAGCAAGGGGCCCAGCAATCACTTACCTAGTTTCTCACAGAGTTCTAGGGTACACCTGATCAGGTCCTGGGAATTTATCCACCTTTATGCATTTCAATTAATGATTTAAATCCAATATGATGATTCTCCCTGTGAACAACTTCTTCTCCTATTTCTTATGTTATTTTCTTAGCAGTCACATTAAGAGTGGCAGTTCAACATAGTCCATGTGGAGTCCAAGTGTGAATGTAGCAGCACTGATTCTCTCTCATATCATGTGTTCGCACCCTGCATTTCAGATACTGAACCTATTACCAAGAAAGTGACAGATATTCTTCCTGGTCCAATTCATGTTTATACAAATATATGCAATTACAATCTTACTTTTCATCGCATTGGCGTTTTCACAATTCACGCATATATTTCAGATTTTCAAATTAAGAAAAACATACCTTTTAATTAAGATCCCTTTGTGTCTGCATGTTAGCTTCTAGACTTTAAGAAAAGGGAAAAAAAAGCGATGAAGCACACTGAGTTATCGTACATTAGGTTTACTGAGTTGAGTGGTTATTGTGTAACCTACTACTGTCCAAAGAAACTCAAACTGACAAAATTATCTGGCTCAAGAAAAACTACAAAATCTTGAAATCATCTACTTGTACAGAATTGATATTACTGACAAAAGACAAAAGAGAGAGGTGGCAAAAGTTTTCATCTCACACTGACCAGGACAGATGCAAGAATGATAAAATTTAAAACACATGTGAGACAAGGTAGTGATTGATTGGCATACAACTCCTATTGGTCAAGGTGTAGCCAAGCAGAATGCATCAGGGAACGGCGTCCTGCAAGCTTTTATTTAAAGATAACAATGCCTGGACAGATTCCTTTCCTGCAGAGTACCAGGCCCCAATATATGTAGCTTTTAGCAAGTGTTAGTGAGCAGCATTGCAAGCCCAAATGATGTCACAGTAGTAACATCATTAGGCTAATGATTCATTGCCTAGGCTAATACTATGGAGACGCAGTTTCAAATCTCCCTACGATAACTATGGAATTTATATTTAATTAATATATAACGAATTGAAAACTAGTCTCAGGAATGAAATCACGAAACTGTCATTGATTTTTGTAAAAGCATTCAATTTAGGGAATCAAATCGACCCCTCTTAACTGGTCCGGTTTGCGTGTGGCTCCCGACACACAGTGATGTAGCTGACTCTTAATTGCCCTCTGAAATGGGCTGCAGCAGTTTAAGAAGGCAGTTCACCACCATCTTCTCAAGGGTAATTAGGATGGGCAACAAAGAAGGATCATTCAACCTGAAACATTAACTCTGATTTCTCTCCACAGATGCTGCCAGGCCTTCTGAGCTTTTCCAGCAATTTCTGTTTCTAATTTACAGCATCCGTTGTTCTTTTGGTTTTTACTTAGAGGTTGAAGGAGAGTATCTATTAGGTTCTTAATGCACTGAACTAGCTTAACAGATACTGTGTTGATAATTTGTTTCTAAAACAACATTAAAATTATTGTAATTATTTTATAAATCTAAATTGGGAGACAAGAAATGCCACACCATATTCGAACTGCTACTATGTGTTCTAAGCTTCAGGTGAGGGCAAACTGTGATCCCCCAAACTCAATACAGCTGAGTGTTGGTGATAACCTAATCACACATTAGACATTTTGGACAGCACTGATAACTTTAACAGCAAACTGAATTGATTTACACCACATGAAATATGAAGGACACTGGCAGGTGTGTCCTGTGCTGTGCAAGTTCACACCTGAAATGTCAACTTTGTTTTTTTCTGCAATGGTAGTGAATATTTCCAACATTTTCTGTTCTTATGGCTTGCATTTGCTTTTTGAAGTATATGTTGATGGTTAAATAGTTAGAAAATGTAAGGGGAGAGTGTGGCAGGGGAGGGGAGAGTGCGGCAAGGGAGGGGAGAGCTCTACTGGGGTTAGAGGGACTGGGAGAGAGCGTGTAAATAAGGGAGGGTGGGAGGGAGGAAAAGCATACGGAAGAGAGACTTAGAGGGGAGTGTCTGGGAGGGGGAAGAGTCGGAGGGGTAAGAGGAGAGAATAGTGGTAAGAAGAGTGCCCGTCCCGAATTGCCCTTGAGAAGGTATTGGTGAGTTGCCTTCTTAAACTGCTGTAGTCAATGTGCTGTAGGTTGAGGCACAATGCTGTTTGGGAGGGAATGCCAGGATTTTGACCCAGCAATACTGAAGAAACAGTGATGTATTTCCACATCAGGACAGTGAGTGGCTTGGAGGGGAAGTTGCAGGCAGTTATGTTCCCATGTATCTGCTGGCCTTGTCCTTCTGGATGGAAGCAGCCATTGGTTTAGAAGGCGCTGGCTAAGGATCGTTGATAAATTTCTGCAGTGCATCTTGTAGACAGAACATACTGCTGCTACTGAGCATCAGTGGAGGAAAGAGTGGGTGCTTTTGGATGTGTAGCACCACAATGTCAAGACACAGTGGTTGGTTATCTCTTATTGGAGATGATCATTGCTTTGACATTTCTTGTGCAAATGTTACTTGCCATTTGTCAGCCTAAATCTGGATATTGTCCAGATCTAATTCCATTTGAACATGGATTACTTTAGTATCTGAGTTGTGAATGGTGTTGAATATTGTGCAATTATCAGCAAACAACCCCACATCTGACCTTTTGTTGGAGGGAAGGTCATTGATGAAGCAGTTGAAGATGATTGGGCCTTGAATACCACCCAAAGGAAGTCCTGCAGACATATCCTGGAGTTGAGATGACTGACCTTGATCAATCCCAACCATCCTCCTGTGTGCTAGGTATGACTCCAATTAGCAGAGAATCTGTCCTCTGATACCCATTGATTCCAGATTTGCAAGGGCTCCTTGATGCCACACACTATGAATGTGGCCTTTATATTGTCACTCTCATCTCACCTCTGGAATTCAGCTCTTTTGTTCATGTTTGAACTAAAGCTGCAATGATGTCAGGAACCCAAACTGGGTGTCAAAGTGCAGGTTATTGCTGAGCAGATGCTGCTTGATAGAACTGCTGATGATACCATCCATCACTTTCCAAATGATAGAGAGTAGATTGATGGAACGGTAATTGGCCGAGTTGTATTTATTCTGTTTTTTTGTGTATGGGACATACATGGCTGATTTTTCGATTAGACCAGGTAGATGTCAGTCTTGTAAGTGTATTGGAAGAGCTTGGCTAGTCTGCTATTGTTGGAATGTTGTCAGGGCCCACAGTTTCTTGTTATCACGTGGAATGAATTGAATTAGCTGAAGACTGCCATCTGTGATGCTAAAGACGACTGGAGGGGACCAAGATGGATCATTCGTTTGGCACTTCTGGTCCAGTTTTATTTTTGAACTGACATGCTGGACTCTTCCACCATTGAGAATGTCTTTGAAGCCTCCTCCTCTAATGAGCTATTCAATTGCCCAGTACCATTCATGACATGATGTGGGGGCTGAGGAGAGTGAGAGAGCAGAGGGAGTTGGAAGGTGAAATGAATGGCAGACGGGAGAGAGTGGGAGGGGGAGTGTGTGGAAATAGGGAGAGTGTGGGATGGTGTGGAGAGTGGATGGGGGAGGGAAGAGAG
>NC_057732.1:529995-533061 GCF_004010195.1 Chiloscyllium plagiosum | reverse complement strand
GTGGTTTTGAGAGAGTAGGGATGATGAGAGGTGGAAGTGAGAGAGTGGGAGGGAGGGTGAGAGACTGCAGGAAGGAAGAGGGAGAGTGTGTGGGAGGGAGATGACTATGGGTGGCTGTGTAAGGTGGGAAGGAGAGAGAGCTAGAGGGTGCTGAGACAGTGGGAGGGGGGAGATAGCCAGAGAGGTAAGGGAGTGCGGAGCAGGAGAGAGAGAATCCCTGGTCCTGTGCCCTCACACTCTCAACTCCCTGTCCCCTCAGATTCCCGTTCCAACTGTTGACCCCCAATTTAAAAGTGTGCACACTTCTCTCTGCATGTGCTGTGAACTCTTTCTGTATGAGGTCATGTGTAAATTCCACGTGATAACATGTTGTGTCTGCAATTACTGCATGTGTACATTTACAGATTAACTACATTGTGGTGGACCACAGTTGTGGGTGTCAGCTAACACTGCCAATCATATTTGTAAATATTTTGACGAATTGGAAGTACACATTAAAAGGCCTTTAATACCTTTGCCAGTTGTAGCTGTGTGACTGGGAACCTTGGTGGCAGTATCTGCAGGCAAGCCAACGTAGACACCTCCATAATTCCTTAATTATTGAAAAAAAACAATTATTATTATTTGTAAAAAGCTGAAGAAAATTTATCTTGCCAAAACATAAGTTTATGCTCACACTTCAGTACAACTGCTATCCATAATTTTAGACACACACTGGGATATATAACCCAAACAGGGTACTTTACAAATATACACTCCCAGCAGCAAGCCGAACAAGTCGTACAGCATGTCAAGAAAATTGCAGACAAGGTGACTACCATTTTGGTAGCAAAGGTTTCATGCATTCAAGCTTCACATTTTAATCGCATAGTTTGTTCCTTTCACCTACCCTACAACACCCTCCTCCATTAAGAACCACTCCTTATTCCTGTGCAATGTTTCTCAGAGGTGGAGAGGATTTTCAGAAAGACTGCTGTTCTACTGTTGACTAACCATTATGAATAACTGCTAAACAAGCAAAAACTGTGAGGCCTCTGCGCAAAGAAAGAAAAGTCACCATTACAAGTCACACTACAAAGGCAATCATTTAATGCAACAGTTCAACTATTTCTGACTAACCAACAATAAATACTTCAAGTTAACAATATTAGCTTGCATTTATATAGCACCTTTAACACCTTCTGCTTTTTGCAATTTACATATAAACAAGGAGCCACTCAAGTCTCTTTTGCCATTCAGTAAGAACATGGCTGATCTGATGGTAATCTCAAATCCACAGTTCCACCTTTCACCCCCTTGCTTCACAAGAATCTATCCACACCTGCTTTAAAAAAAAATTCAAGTACTCTGTTTCCTGACTTTTTTGGGAAGAGAGTTTCAGAGACTTATGACTCTGGAAGGATAAATTTTGTTCTTTATCTGTTTTGAAAAATGGACGACCCCTGATTATTAACACTGGCTTCTCGTTAGAATTGTTCTACAAGAGGAAACATCCACTCCATATCTACCCTGTTAATACCCCTCAGGATTTTGTATGTTTCAATCAGGTCACCTCTTGCTCTTAGAACCTCCATAGGATACAAGCCTACCATCTTCAACTTTTCCTATTCGGCAATCCACTCATTCTGGGAGTTCTGAAGAAGGATCATTGGACTTGAAACATTAACTCTGCTTCTCTCTCCACAGATGCTGCCAGACCTGAGTTTTTGTTTCAGATTTCCAACATTTGTAGTCCTTTGTTTTATTGTATTTGGCAATAGCGTGGCAAACTTTGACTGAACTGCTTCCAAAATCATCTTTCCTTAAATAAGGAGTGTACTATGCCTCTGTGACTCAATACTGCACACAGTACTTCAGATGCAGTCTCAACATTGACCCATAAATAAAGCATAACCTCTGTACTTTCATGTCAAATTGTCCTCGTAATAAATTATAACATTCTATTAGTTTTATGCATTAATTGCTGTGCCTGCATATTAACCTTTTATGATCCATGCATTTGGATACCCAGATCTCTCTGCATCTTAAGAGTTCTATAACCTCTTACCATTTAGATAATCTGCTTGTTTTTTATTCTTCTTGCCAAAATAGGCAATTTCAGATTTGTTAGATGTTTGTCCACTCATTGAATCTGTCTTTCTGTATTCTACTTTTGGTCCCTTCAAAACTTATTATCTTTTCTATTTTATGTCATCAGCAAATGTAGGTCATCATATCTTCCCTGCCTTCATCTGAGTAATTTATATCAATTGTAAACAGTGTAAACAGCTGAAATACCAGCACTGATCCTTGTGGCACACCATTTGTTACATCTTGCAAACATGCAGAATAACTTTATGCCTCCTCTGCTAACCAGAGGTTAACTGACTGGTTAACCAGTCAACCTTCTATCCATGCCATACTACCCCATACCTTTTATTTTTACTTTCCACAAAACAACAGACATCAGTGACATTTTGTTGTTTAGTATTCTGTCAAGCTAACCAATAGAATATTAAAATTAATTCATTATAAATTATACTAAAACGTGAGAGAGACTCACGTTTGGTATGTTGCCTCCCAGGTGCAAGGGTACGTGATGTCTCTGATCGTGTTTTCCGGGTCCTTAAGGGGGAGGGGGAGCAGCCCGAAGTCGTGGTCCACATTGGCACCAACGACATAGGTAGGAGGAGGGCTGAGGATGTTAGGCAGGCATTCAGGGAGCAATGACCACAACAACGCGATGGTTGGAGGAACAGCGCCTCATCTTCCGCCTAGGAACGCTCCAACCACAAGGGATGAACTCGGATTTCACCAGTTTCCTCATTTCCCCTCCACCCACCTTGTCTCAGTCAAATCCATCAAATTCAGCACCGCCTTCCTAACCTGCAATCTTCTTCCTGACCTCTCCGCCCCCACCCCAGTCTGACCTATCACCCTCACCTTGACCTCTTTCCACCTATCACATTTCCGACGCCCCTCCCCCAAGTCCCTCCCCCCTACCTTTTATCTTAGCCTGCTGGACAAACGTTCCTCATTCCTGAAGAAGGGCTTATGCCCGAAACGTCGATTCTCCTGTTCCCTGGA